>NC_037685.1:12796256-12989481 GCF_003255815.1 Theropithecus gelada | reverse complement strand
GAATTTTTTTTTTTTTTTTTTTTTTTTTTTTTTTTGAGACAGAGTCTCGCGCTGTGTCACCCAGGCTGGAGTGCAGTGGCGCGATCTCGGCTCACTGCAAGCTCTGCCTCTCAGGTTCACGCCATTCTCCTGCCTCAGCCTCCGAGTAGCTGGGACTACAGGCGCCCGCCACCACGCCCGGCTAGTTTTTTGTATTTTTAGTAGAGACGGGGTTTCACCATGTTAGCCAGGATGGTCTCGATCTCCTGACCTCGTGATCCACCCGCCTCGGCCTCCCAAAGTGCTGGGATTACAGACTTGAGCCACCGCGCCCGGCCGTATCAATCATTTCTTAAACTGACAATTGACATATTGATATAAGGCAGTTTAATTAAATATTTCTTCAAATATCTTCCTCTTACATGCAGTAGATAACTCATTCAAACCAAATTTCAGGTTATCAGTGTAGGTTATTTCTACTTGTTTCCTTTTACTCATCTGTACTTTTAGAGGAAGTACAATTTATCTTTCTTGAATATACTTTGCTTTACTTTTTTCTTTGTCAGTTTTATAAATTCACACTTTTACGGCATTTATGTTTAAGAGTTTGCCCTTGAACACGTAGAGTAAAGAAGAATCACTGAGCTGAAAGCAAGGTAAATTATGACCATGGGGGCTCATGCAAGACAAATATTGAAAAATAGGCTTCCCTTTTTAGTAATACAAAAGAATAGAGGAAAGTGAAATGCATACTCCATTCACAAATAGATGTGTGTTGACTTTTATACTTGTAGCAGAAATAGCCAGAGTTGCAGGATGCTTGTTTTAAGGATGGTGCTCATCTCTTAAAACCATTTCATTTCCTACTAATAAAAAATTGTATTTACTAAGGGAAATCCAGGCACCAAAACTAAGTCATGTACCTACTGTGCACTTCATGTTCAAAAGGAATTTGGCTCTTTACCTGAAATATACTAGTCTTTAAAATAATGCAATATAACTTAAAAGCTCAAAGGATGTGGTGTCATAGATTTAGTTTAATTCCTTTTTAATGTGAAGTACACAGTAAATTTCTTTAGACACCCCCTATAAAAGGTACATGTTCAATTAATCACTAAGTCATACAGTGGAATTTATGTAAACTAATTTTCTACCAAGACACAAGAAACAATTATGCTCCTGTTTCGTCTCATAATAAGACTGCTAAAGAATGACCAACATTCCAAAACAATTATTTGAATATATTTGTTATATTATTGTCATAATGGATGCACACTGAACTTGAACTGTGGATTAAGTTATTTATACTGTGGAATTAAGAAATCAGACCAGTCAGATAACATGTGTTCCATCAACTGTTGTATGATCTTCCTGTGGGCCAATCTAACTCAGCTAGAAAGTAGAGGAAAAAAAGTGTCAAATGACAGTTGTCTGTATTTTAAGAGAAAATTGTTTCTAAAAAATCATAAGAGATCCCTAAAGATGACTTGTTCAGCTTTTTGTAACATGTATTTATTTGGTTCAGTAAACACTATGCCTCCGCAATGACTGTATTTATGAGATCCTGTGTCAGAATATATCTTACGCTACATTCAGTGAGTCAGGTTCCTCCCGAGATAGTTTTAGTAATAGAGTAAGTTCTGTTTGGAATTTTTGGTTCTAACCAGAGGAAGTTCTGCTCATTTGCTTGTCTCTCTCATTTCTCAGTATTACTTAAAAGCACTTAATGTCATTAACCCAATCTTCACAACAGTTGTATGAGTTTGGAATTAACATCACACTTCTATAGACAGATAAGCTAAGACCTAGAGAATTTTAGTGATGATACCAAGATGGCACAGCTAATAAACAACAAGGATTGCTGACGAATCTAAGTCTTTTGTGTCCAAGTCAAATATTCTTTGAATAATATCACACAACAGGCTACAAAACAAAGATTCTTGTGACGGTGAAGCCATGAGCTATGTAATGTTAGGCAAGTTACTTTATAATCTTTTCTAAAAATTGCCATGAAATTATTTCTCAACACATTTGTAAAATAAAATGGAACATAATTTATTTAAATGACAGATGACCGAAAGGGTAGATAGATAGCTGGGACCATCTTGTGTGTACGTGTGCATGCCTGTGTATATCAGCCCCGTCTCTAAACATCCCTGGTGTTACTCAAGAGGAAAGAGCATGTGAATCTTGAATGACATTTAGTAGAATATTATGCAGTGCTCCTCAGCTCTGACTACACATTAAGAATCCCCAGAGGGGTTTAAAGATGGAATAGTATCCAGACATATTTTTCTTTATTTTTAAATTCCAGGTGATTAAAATATACGACCATCATTTAAAATGCTTTTTGTTTACAGACAGACCATAATAAGATTCAGCTGACAGCAATAGATAACTGTAAGAAACACATCTAGTACTCTGGCAACTAACATGTTGGAGGTTTTAGATTCATTTGACATTCATTCAACAAAATGCCTAAAGCTGAAATTACATTTTAGGATGTTTATTCAGAAAAAAAATTATCTGATTAGAAAACCTCAAATGTAATTTCCAGATCACTCAAAAAAAACATGTTCACTAGAATGTTATGTGTAATATTTTATCAAGTGGGTTAATGTGAGTAAAACTGACTAAGAGTTTTGGAGAAAAGACAACATGACAGTATAATCCTTCAGGTTTTCACACACATTGTTTTTAATGAAGTATATTGTTTCATTTACTTTTCTGGCCTTTTTTGTGTATTTATGCAGTTATTTAATATGTATTATAAAAATTTAAGGTTTACAATGGACCTTTTCAAGGAATATTATATAATCTTTGGGAAAACGAAATTACTCTCCTCTTTGACAAAAACCCAGTGTTCTTCTACAGTCTTCATGTTGTTAGAAGGAGGGTTTTAGCATGTTAATATGAATACAGTAAGTTTTCTATCTTTCATACCAGGGACATCAACAGCAAAAATTCAACTATAGTCATCACTCCCAAGCAAAGATCGCGATGGGCTTTTATTTAAAAATAAACAAAAAAAAGTCCCACTTAGTTGACACTGCCATGAGAATTCATTAATGAATCAAGAATTGAAGAGTTAGTAAACAAGGGCAAAATTTTAGTATGAAATTCTTTGACCTTTTTGCAGAAAAGTATCTCTTCCTTATGCTTAAAACTTATGACCTTTCTTTGTTGTTTCTCCTCTTTTCAGTGTTCTTAGCCCCTTTGGCCTGTTCCTGAGTGGCATACCCCGTATCTCCTCTTACTTTCTCTAATACCTGTAATCCTTTCATTTAATTTTTCACTATTCTAAGTATTTCTCACTTGGGATTTTTTCCTTTGTATCTCCTCAGCCTTCGTTCCCCCTTGTGGCCATTTGTAGAGCTCCCTTCCTGTCAGTACAACTACACATTTACAGATGCAAATCTCAAAACCACTGCCTTTTTTTTTTTTTTTTAAATGGAGTCTCGCTCTGTTGCCCAAGCTGGAGAGCAGTGGTAAGATCTTGGCTCACTGCAACCTCTGCCTCCTGGGAGAAGTGATTCTCCTGCCTCACCCTCCTGAGTAGCTGGGATTACAGGTGTGCACCACAAAACCAATGCTTTTGATTTTCCATTTCCTAAAAGTAAAGAAATGAATTTCTAATGATGATTTCAGGACTAAGACTTTTGGGTTGTTTTTCTTCCCTAAAAGGAGGAACACAAGTATGTGCCATAGCTGTTTTGAGACCATATTTTTGCAGTACTTCGGGCTTTACGAATATGTCTGTGTAATCTGAAGCTGGAATTGTGGGTGATTTTACCTGCCCCATAATCGTTGCACAAGAGATTAGTGTCAGCTGTCAGGATATGCTGCTGTGTCAATACTGTAAACAGATGAATGGTACAGGAAGGATTTTGTCTTCTTTATAGTGATGAAGCGTTATTTTTGAGTGTGCTAGCTGCCTTTGAACTACCACATATGAAAAAGGAACCAGCGTCTGTCTCTGTGATGTTTACAAATTCATGTGTAATTTGTAGAAGGTTCTAAATAAGATTTCTTTGGTCCCAAGGTTTGGTTTATTCTTCCTTATTTTTGTGAGCCTTTTCTATATTCTGGTTTGTGCTCATGCAAAAGCCATATAATTCTTAAGTGTCTCAAAGCACCTAGGGGCTCTTAATATTTGGCTTCACAGATTTCTTGAATGCCAATATTATGCTTTAGCTGTAATATGTAATGTAGCTATATATTATATATGCTATATATTATACTGTATATATTATATGCTATATACAATATATGTTATATAACATATAATATATAGCAAATATTATTTATTAGCTATAACCTTGTTCATAATGTTCATAACAACAAGGTGTTGTTATGAAACTTCTTAAGAGGTAAATATTTTCCTCAGTAAGAGATTAAGAAGATATCCACAAGAGGTAGACTTCTATTCATAATTTAGAGAAGTCTAAGCAGTCTGCAAAGCTCAGTGAAACTTGGTGCCTCACAAGCAATCTCTTTACAGATAAGGTCTACATTTATCAGCTCCCCCTCCTGTATTGTCTGTCTACCCAGTCACCTTTCATTTACGTAATAGAACGTTTCTGCAGTTATGTGCTCTTTACTCCTTGATTTGTAAATGTATGTAGGAATCTTGTGTCTAAGTAGTTAGAGGGAGAAAAATTTGTGGTGGAAATAATCACTATTTCTAAAGTAAGAATTTTTGATATGTTAATATGGTAAAAGGAGAAAAACTTACCTAGAGTATATTTAAAGTCAAACCAATGGTGTTTAATAATATGTGCTTACTGATATATTTTATCTTTTAATGACAAACTAGTTGGTATATTTTATGAAAGCAGCCTAAACAAAGAATTTCTATGTGGATGTAATATAGTAATAAGAAACATTTTGCATTATTCTACAAAGAAATAAAATGATAATGCTGAAATTGAAATACTGTTCTAGTTACAAGAGTAGATAATGCTAATAGCTTTTATCAAAGCAGTTCAATTATAGTGTTTGTTTTTTCTTTGTTTTTTAAATGTCTTTGAGAAGATTAAAAAATTTATTTCTCAATTTCAGCACATAAACTGAAAATCTTGTCATTTAGAATTTCATACAGTAGATATTTTAGATGACTCATTTTAATTGTTTCTAAGTCATATGTTTTTATAGGTAAATAACCATGTTAGCTAAGAAAAAGGAAAAAAAGCATTAAAACATCAACCCATTTTCTATTTTAGTTGATCTGGTCCCATTACTGATTTATTTTCTTTCTTTTCTCAGTTGCTGAGTAAAATGCCCTTGCACTACTGCCTATTGTAGGTTTTGAATGGAGCTGTAATTTATATTCTGTTTTAAAAAGACTTTAGGAAGCATGTTTTGTTCCTTTAAATGTATGCTGAAGTTTTAGGGGGAATAGCACACCAAAATCTTTTATTAAATGAGAAACAAAATGAACCAATTTAATATAATTGTAGGTATTGTTCTGATACCATAAAAAGTGAAAAAAAGTTTTTGTTCCTCATGTAATAGAAAAATAATGTCTATGTTAACCTGGCCAAACAGATGTAACCAAAATAATCAGTATAGTCTAATTCTCTCTTTTTAGTCTGGACTGACACTGCTAATAGTACTCTTATGCCATTTGGGGACTTGCAAGCAGACATTTCATAAATGTTTGTTGAATTTATGAATGAGTAGATATATGAGTAAAATTATATTCATGCAAATAATAGCATGCTGATCACATTAATCTGGGTAAAATCTTGGAGTCTATTATTATCAAATTTTGCTCATTAAAACTTAAAAGAGTGCAGGTGAACTTGAACAACATTATCATTATTATTTTAGATGAAATGAAAATTCATAGACAAATTGTAATTTCCAGAATAAGTTTTTCTTAAATTGTTTCCTAAAATGTCACTTGTAGTCGTGCACATTATTTTGAGAAAAGTTAGCTAATTATTAGAAGTGACTTCCATTTAATAAATTAGTGATCAGGTGTGGGAGGTTGAAGAACTTTATGTCCTTTTTTAAGGCTCAGAATATCTGAGTAAGGTATGGTAACTCTTGCACCAAGTATGAAAGTAGAAATTCCTGGTGAGTTTTCCCACTATTGTTGCCAGATACTACGTTTCCATATTGTGATAGTGTTGAGTAAGGGTTAGAATCTTAGAGATTCCTATAACCTGTTTTCTCCTTCATAGAGCACTGATTTCATAGTATTTTAATAATTGTCTGTCTGTCCCAATAGAATGAAAATGTCTTTATGGTAGAGGCCTTATTCTGTTTTGTACTCTTGTGCCCTCAGTTTTAATCGCAGTGACTGTCACTGAGCAATCCTTCAGATATTTGGAGAATGAATAAATGTCCCATAGCAGTAAGAGAAAAATTAATAAACATTCAAGTGGTAAGCCATGCATCGATAAAATGTGTGATAAACAAAGATAAATATATGTTCCATTTTTCTCCCCACAGTCTCCAAACGTCCACAACTATCCCGATATGGAAGCCGTTCCCCTGTTGCTAAATAATGTGAAAGGGGAGCCCCCGGAGGACTCGTTATCTGTAGATCACTTCCAAACACAAACTGAGCCAGTGGACTTGTCAATAAACAAAGCCAGGACGTCCCCTACTGCCGTTTCATCCTCCCCAGTTTCCATGACAGCGTCTGCCTCCTCACCTTCTTCAACTTCAACCTCTTCATCGTCTTCTAGTCGTCTAGCCTCATCCCCAACTGTTATCACATCAGTATCTTCAGCGTCATCTTCGTCAACAGTATTAACTCCAGGGCCCCTTGTTGCCTCTGCATCTGGTGTTGGAGGCCAGCAGTTTTTGCACATTATCCATCCTGTACCGCCTTCAAGTCCCATGAATTTACAGTCTAATAAACTGAGTCATGTTCACCGCATCCCTGTGGTGGTACAGTCGGTGCCTGTTGTCTACACAGCTGTAAGGTCACCTGGAAATGTGAACAACACTATTGTCGTGCCACTTTTGGAGGATGGGAGAGGCCATGGCAAAGGTAAGAGACATGAACAAAGCCTTGATTTATTTCAGCACTACAGGTGACTTCATTTTTGCGGTGAACGAAACCTAAATTGTATGCAAACACTACATCTGAAGAAGTTCTGTGTAGAGCAACACAGAGACACCAGCTGTTGAGCCTTCAAGTAGAACACAGTTTAGAGGGAACTCACTGTATGTTTATGTAGGTATATGCTCCAGTTTTGCTCAGTGTACTTTTATTTACCATAGGTCATGTAATGTCAGAATTCAGATATCTAAGTTTGCAAAATAATACTTGCTTTGAAATGCTCTTCTTTAAGTCCTCAGTTGGGAAGGGCAATCTATGGTGGACATAATTGCTTATGAAGTGTAAATTATAGATTATGAAGTGTAAAATTTTCTTCAGTAAATCAGGATATTTCTTTGTTGAGTTGTCCAATTGGAATTTATTTAGGTGGTAATAATATAAAATGTTGTGAAGTTGCAATGCCTGGAATCTAATTATTCACTTTTGAGTAACCTATAAATTAAGTTGCCATTAAAATGATTCTAAAATTAGGTGTTTGACTATAATAGTATCATGTAGCTTGTGTTATTAACTTCTTATAAGGCTAAGTTATTATTTTAAGGAACAGGATGATTCAGTATACGGGAAATATTTCAAGATGCAATATTAATATTCCTTTTTAGGGTCTAGAAGGCAGGAAGATAACTTTTCTGCATGACTATGTGTAATCATCACTAGTTATTTAATTAAATTTGATAGTTATGCAGCTGGTCATGAGGTTATTTTCTACTTCTAAGTTCTTTTTTTCCCCGAATTTTACTAGAAGAAATTGTGATAGCGTCATGCTGTCTTTTCTCTTTCTTCACTATCCGTGAATCTAAAAACCAAGCCACCCCTCAATAGAAACTCAAAATGTCCATAATCATTGACTTATTCCCTTTTAAAGTAAATACATATGTATGTACTTTGTCTTCAGAGCCTAGAAATAATGATGGATTAAGATTTATGTTGTATTACTTTTTGCTTTGACACTATATTACTACTGAGGCCTGTAATTAAAATGTGATCGATGAGTACATAAAACACTGCCTTCTCATAAGATGCTAGTAAATATGGTTGTTTTGGTTCTTGTATGAGGTGGGAATAAATACATAGAAGTAACATTTAATTGTGAACTTACAGAAATTTTTGCAGATATGAATTACAAAATTGTGCATTCACCATTAGCAAGGTATTATTTTATCTGCAGTAAGTTTCTTCATCACACGTGAAATAAGTTTCACCTTCCTAGTTTAACCAAATCAAAATCTGATGATTCAGAGCATACAGGCATTTTAGACTGCAAACTTGAGATGCAGACACCTGTAATCTCTTTCTTTTGTTCTCTAATGGGCCAGGAGCTAGTCCCACTATTCTCTAGTGAAAACATAAAAGGAAAAGAGGAATTAGGGAACCTTTTCATGGATTTTACCTGAGCCACACCCTCTTTGATATTGCTGACACTTCTGATTGAACTGAACAAATCAAATTTGAATAATAATAACATAACTGCAGGCCAAATCAGGTATTTATTTTATTTTACAATTTAGAAATGAGATTGTAAATTTTTTAAGAATTAGGAATTAACAAGTAGCAAAACATGCAAACTTGCATATTATCTTGTATATGTGTATATGTGTAATGATAGAACCTAATCTTTGTATAAGATGAAAGTTATTTTATTATAAAGTTAATTAATGAAGATATTAATGTTGCTCTTGACCTTTCATACAATTTTGATTCACTAATGAAAGAAACAAAAGTGATTTTTCTTGTTTGCCATGATCATTTTGTGAGAGAGATTTTTATTTTAAAAGGATAATATATAAAGTATATTGCTAAAATTTAATTTTCTGAAAAATGAATTATTGTAGCAGAACTTTTAAGACTCATGCTATAATTTGCTGTCTACATGAATATATTTGTTTCATGCATTATTTTTTACTTAGTAATTTTTTCATATCAAGAATAAAAATGTAAGCATAAACCCTGCAGACTGTGCTATGATCATTAGGAATATGAGATTTGGGATCAAGGATATATAAGTTAGAACCCTGGCTTTGTCACTTATACCTCTGTAACGGGAAAGTTATTTAATCTCACTAATCCTCATTTTTATTAGTGATAAAATAGGGATAATAACATGATCTAGCCTAGAAGATCATTGGGAAGATTAAGAACATAATATATAGGCTGGGTGCGATGACTCATGCCTGTAGTCCCAGCACTTTAGGAGGCCGAGGTGGGTGGATCACAAGGTCAGGAGTTCAAGACCAGCCTGGCCAACATGTTGAAACCTCATCTCTACTAAAGATACCAAAAATGAGCCGGATGTGGTGGCGCACGCCTGTAATCCCAGCTACTTGGGAGGCTGAGGCTGGAGAATCGCTTGAACCTGGGAGGTGGAGGTTGCAGTGAGCCAAGATTGCACCATTGCACTTCAGCCTGGGCGACAGGGTGAGACTCTGTCTTAAAAAATAATAATAAATAAAAATAATGTATAAATGTCTAACATCCATCAATTATCAATAAATGATTGAAATTACTTATCTCTCCCAAAAAAAATCAAAATAATATTCAAAAAAGTTTTCTCTTTTTTATAAAAACAAATATGGAGGAACAAAAACTTGTTGAATTTTAAAAAGAAAAACTACCTCAAGATGTTGGTATGGCACTGCTTCCCAAAGTTTTTACAACAACAAATTATAAGGGATGAGCGTTTAGTATGAGAAATTATCTGAGGACATCCCATATTTTCTATTTTTATTAGTTTATACTAAGTTTTTATAATCACTGTATTCTACAAATGTTGCTATAGCATTTTATATGTTTTTTTATTGCTTAACTGATTAATTAGGTAATAGTAAAACTGTCTAGTGGAAGAAGCCTGCCTACCTTACAGAATGAATAAAAGAAAGGGCATTTCAGTAATTCCTCGATTCTTTGTTTAGCATATATACAGCTGGGCAGCGAGCCAGCAATGAAGGCTGAGAGAATAAAGGGAGCCCCCATTTCCCTTCCTTCTTAGGATGTATATTTCTGGTATGCATGAGCAAAGGAAAATACGATAGGGAAGTTGGATTTTCAAAATGCTAATAATAAAAATACAAAGTGTAATGCATAAATGTAGATGATTGTACTGGCTCCTTTTAAAGCTGATATAATGTTGTATCTGGTCTCTGATAGAGAAATAGGTTACCCTACATGTCACATTACGTGAAGGACTATGAATGCGCACAGCCGTGTCTAAGCTCATGTGTCCTGTCAGTTGAATTGTTTGTCTTTTCAGCTGTCTATTGTGCATCTATCATTATCAGGCATTTTATTGACACCAAAGATACAGTGTTGAGCAAAGCAGATGTTGTTTCTGCCTCATGGTGCTTACAGTCTAATGAGAGCTACTGACTTTCCACAAAATGATCATAGAAACAAATAACTGATAATTGTGGACAGAGTTGGACTGAAATAGACCATCCAGGGAGTTGCCCAGTGGAATGGGTTTAATTATAATCGCAAATAGAGAAAGCTGTATTTGGCCAAAGTGTTTTCATGTAGGATGTCATGTTCTAGGAAGATACGTATTTACTGTGATGCTTAGGGTGTGGTGAGGGTTTGGGAAGGGGTGGGGTGAAACTTCAACAAGGGATGCTTGACTGAGGACAGAATGGCATGAAAAGATTTTTTCTAAACTCCTTCCTGAGAAGTGTGAAAATGCCTTCTAGTGAGGCTAGAACCACAGCCTTTTCAAGTGTGTAAAGAATAGTGATCTGAAGCAATGGCAGGTTGTCAGCTAGCACAGAACACCCTGACATCTCTATTGGACCTTTGATATAGTATGTGATATGAAGAAAAATGGAATGATGTCCTAGAAGGTACAATAAACAAACAGAATTGAGCTATGAGAGGGAGGATGTCAGAAAACGTCTCCTGAGGAAGACATTTTTCCACTTGAAACATAAGGACATGTAGCAGTTAGCCCCCAATAGTGGTGGTACTGGGAGGTGCAGGGCTCGCCACATGAGGGGAGAGTTTTGTTATTAGGTTGGTGCAAAAGTAATTGCGGTTTTTCTCAAAGGGATGGCATAAACTGTAGTTACTCTTGCACCAGCCTATACTATGGAATCTGAGACATGATATTTATAAACCGAACCCTAAAGGGATTATTTGACCTCACAAAGGAATTTAAGTCCTTCTTGGGTAAGTTCGTGGCACATTTCCTGGGAGACGTTCATTAGCTTTCACCAATATTTAATAGAAGGAAAGCACTGAGCAAGCTTGCCCAACCCGCAGCTGTGGGCTGTATGCAACCCAGAACTGCTTTGAATAAGGCCCAACACAGATTTGTAAACTTTCTTAAAACATTATGAGACTTTCTTGCAATTTTTAAAAACTCATCAGCTATCATTAGTGTTAGTGTATTTTATGTGTGGCTCAAGTTAATTTTTCTTCTTCCAGTGTGGCCCGGGGAAGCCAAAAGATTGGACACCCCTGGCATCGAGGGTCAAGACAGATCTCAGGCAAAGTTATTCTTGGTTCATTATTGACTTGATGGAAGAGCAGGCGTGTTTAGGATTCTCCTTTCTTCCGATATGAAGTGTGCATTTACTTTATACCAACTACATTTCTAGGAATTGGTGTCCCAAAATGAGCAAGTCCCTACTGTCAGGGACCTTACATTCTAGTAGTAGTGACAGTTCATGTATATCAGATGCTATAAGTGCTGTGAAGACAAATAAGGCATGATAAGGGAGTTGGAAAGTTAATAGGAGAGGGGCACAGTTTTAGGTATAATCAAGGAAGGCCTCTCTGAGAAGTAAGCTGTAGCAATAATAGCAGGGAGGACCTTTGCAAAAGAGAGAACTATAGCTTCAAAGATTCTGAGGCATGAGTGAATATAGCCTTTGTGAGTAAGAGCTACTAGGAGGCTGGTGGAACTAGAGAGGCTTGAGTAGGGGAAGGGGAGAGTAAATGAAGGATCTGGTAGGTTCCCAAGGCAATGCTGTACAGCCTTTGGTTTTGTTTTAAATATGTTGGGAAGCCACTGAATTCAGAATGAGCAGGAGGGTGACATGATCTGTTTTACCTTTTACAAAAATCATTGAGCCACTGCATGCTGTAAAGAATATGGGGAAGGAGTGAGCAGAACTAGGAAGAACTAGTAAGGGGGACTATTGCAGTGTTGGTCTGATGGTGGGATATGAGGGAAGGAGAGGAAATAAGGATGACTTCTAGGTTTTTGGCTGAGCTATTGTTCTCTACTAAGATGAGCATACTGGAGTTGAGAGAGGAATTCCCTTTGGGACATGTTAAATTTGATATGCCTGTTCCACATTTGAATAGAGGGAGCTTGAGATGGGAGTTGGATGGGTGAGCCTGGAGCTCAGATGAAAGAGGAGGCAGATTTGGAGAAATAAAATTTGGGAGTCACTAGGGATCATCTCAGGAGAGCCCAATGGAGAAGGAGAAGCATGGACGACTGGAAACTTGAGCATTATGAGGTTAGAAAGTGAAGAGGGGTGCAGCAGTCAGCATGGAGACCCATCGGTTCATGAGGAAAGTGGAGTAATGTTAAAGAGAATGCAGGTGGAGAGTGTTTTCAAGATCAGCTTGTCAATGGTATCAAATGCCGCTCAGGGACGAAATAAAATGAGGACCGAGAATTGTGGATTTGGCGAGGGAGTGTTCATTGTTGACACTGACCAGCAGTGTGTCAGTGGAATGGTGGGGACAAAAGACTGCCTGAAGTAAGTTGGTGTTCAGATGGGAGGTGAGGAAGAGGAGGTTGAAAGTCTAGACAGCTCTTTGGAGTAGTTTTGCTTTAAAGAGTTGTAGAAAAATGGAATGAGAACTGGAGAGGCATTTAGGTTCTCAAGGGAGGAGTTTTAAAAGAAGGAGATAGTATAGCAAGTTTATATGCCATCAGGAATAATCCTACATCATTCATCTTCTGTTTTTTGTATTTCCTTTCATTTTCCATCATGTATCTTTTTCCTAACAATTTTCTCAACATAGTAAATAGACTTTAGAATTCAGATTAATTACTGCAAGATGCGGGTGTGTTTACAGTACAATATAAGCAATAATGTGCAATTAAGGACTTTGCTTTTATAATTCTTCCTGCTTTAGAATTGTCCATTTTCAACTCTTTACTGGATTATTAGCAAACAAATAAAAATAAAAGTAAAATTTGAGTTCCATTGATAATTATAAAAATGATACCAGAAATTATATAAAGATAAGATCAACATTTTTTTCTTCATTGTCTAGTGGAATGTGCAGGATAACTGAAAATAAACCATGAGTCCAAAATAATCATTTTGTCCTTTAAAGGCTTTTTTTTTTTTTTACATTTAAACATCAATAGGTATTACATTTTAGAAATTCAAGATACATAAAAGGTAATGTCAGACAGGTGTGGTGGCTCATGCCTGTAATCCCAGCACTTTGGGAGGCCGATGCAGGCAGACTGCTTGAGCTCAGGAGCTCAAGATGAGCTTGGGCAACATGGCGAAACCCTGTTTCTACCAAAAATACAAAAAAAAAAAAAAGCCAGGTGTGGTTGTAAGCGCCTGTGGTCCCAGGTACTTGGGAGGGTGAGGTGGGAGGATCACTTGAGCCCAGGAGGTGGAGGTTGCAGTGAACTGAGATTACACCACTACACTCCAGCCTGGGTGACAGAGCCAAATCCCATCTTAAAAAAAAAAAAAAAAAGGAGTTAATGTCATAGCCAGTCTGTGATAAAGATCTGGGGAGTAAAAAACAAGAGGACGCATCTCCTCCATTCTATACCTGAGCCAGTCCTTTCTCCATGTTGATGGAGGAATAGGTAACCTTGATGCCTGGGAGTGAGACTTGAGCAAGGTCGTGATTGATCAGTGACTTTGAAACCATCAGGGCCTGCAGAGGCCTGGTGCAGCCAAGTGAGTATTTTACTTTGCCGAATTTTCTTTCCTAACCACTATCCTTTCCTTCTTTATTAAATTATGTAGATGCTCTGCTCTTTCTCCCCTTTCTCTACATTTCTGTCTTTTCCTTAGCCACGCAAAAGCAATCAAATGTCGACAGGACAGTAATAAAATAGATTGCTTGAAGAAAAAGAGCCCAGCTCTGGTTTCCTACCCACCCACATTTTCTCATGCAAATTTAACACCAGCAGCAGAGTCTACCAGGATTTTAGCAAAACATATTTATTGCATTAAGACTTTTATTGGAATAGTGTCATACTTGAAAAAAATAACTTATTATAGGTCCAAATGCATTCGTTCTTATTAAAATAATCATGTGTTTAGATCCTTGAGTATAAAGTACTTTTCCCAAAATACCTGAGTAGAACATGTTGATACTGCTGTTAAGAAACCAATCCAATTTGGGTGTGCAATTTCTTTGGTCTCCTCCTTTTAAAGAATGTTGCTTTCCTACTATATTTAGACACAGACACACGGTGAAGAATCCTCCAAAAATATGTTATTTTCATAGCATCCATTCAGAAGTTTCAAAGGGATGTGGCTGTAGACTAATTTGAAATACACCCCATTTTCTTCCTACAGGCTGTTGCTTTTCTCAGCAGCCTATAGAAAGAAGCCACGAGTGTATTTTTAGTCTCATGCTGGTTATATTTGTGAAAGAAAATATAGTCATCACAGAGATTGCTGCAAAACTCATTGGGCATTGTGACCTTAGGTTCTGTCCCATTGGTGCAACTGGAGTTGATTCTCATGGAACTTCCCATTTCAGATCTCTTTGTCTCACTAATTTTCTTTTGTCGCCAGCTTTCTCACTTACTGGTGTCTTTGTTTCAGGTCACGAATCCTTCCTGTTCTCAGTTGTTGGAGACTTCATTCATGTCACAGACTCACTTCTTCTGTCTACCTTACATGTGACTGTCCTTTTTTGTTCACCATTTGGTGAAATCCTGGCGTCACCTGTCCATATGACAGAATAGTCCTAGGTAGCTGACCTGTGATTATGTGTGATGTTGTCTTTGCTTCCCTTGATGAATTGATTGTTTACTCTTAAGTATGGTGACTAATAGCCATAGGTTAATTCTTCAATTTAGAATTTGATTTTTATCAACAAACTAGCCAGTTACTTATGGTCTCTACTTTTTAATGTTGTTTATTGGGAAATGGGACTGGAATATTGCTGTTTTTTGGTTTATGATTATTAAATATAGGCTTTGATAAGACTTGAGTGTTTCACTCTTATGGCAAAACAAAGATAGGAGCTTGTTGAATAGTGAGAGAAAGGCAGGCAGTCCATATTTATGAAAAATTGAATTTTCACTGTGAGTTCAGAACCCTTTTTTTTCCTACAGATACATTGGAGATTTGTGGTTTGTTTTTACCTGATTTTCAACATGGAGTAGACACTTATCTGCATTTTTTCACTTCTGGGCATGCACAAGAGGTTGAATAGATTCCATCAAAAAAATTGGCTTCTTATGCTCTTGTTTATCTGAAGTGCCTACAATCTGTCGATTCCGCTGCTTCATCTGGCATAGACTGGGATAGTTCTATGATGATGATAACTGGCGCACGGAGGAGACAGAAGCTGTCTGTATTGTTCTAAGAAAGTTTGCAGGAAAAAGAAAACTCTAAGCTCCTCATAGACTGTAAAATGCCCAGAAATGAGTTTGATTAGCTCCCCCCACCTCCCTGCATTAAATAGTAAATAAAAGTTTAAAGTAGAAAAGAGGAGGAAGAGGAGAAGGTATGGATACCCAGGACGGTTCATTTTAAAAGGTAGATGTTACTCAAGGAAGTGAAGATAAAGAGGACAGTCAAATCCATTTGTTAGGTAAAGTAGCTAAAGCAAGAAAAGGTTAAAAAAAATGGGCTTTGTTTTCATTTCATTATAAAGTGATATTTGGTACTACTGAATAAGGTAACCTGGCACACTTTTATTTATTAGGTCAACTTTCTCCTATAATAAAAAGACCTAGTTTATGTTTAAATAAAAACTTTTATGCTTACATTACATTTTACTGGTAAAGTATTCTAATCTACATACTTACTTTTTCATCAAACCTGAAAAGTTTTCTGTAAACCTGAAAAGTTTTATCTGATAATATTTACTACATTGAATATTACATATTAGAGTTTGATGTGTAATATCTTTTATTTCCCTTGTGAATAGTTCTATTTAAAAAAAAAATGTTTTTTCTATCCTGGAATTATGTTCTTACTAAATATGCTTCTCATTTCATATAATACAAGTGCTGTTATGCTGTAGGGGAATTCTTATTCTACATAGTAGATTGCAAGTATTTGTAGAATTATTTTGATGCTATTTTGGCATCTATACTCACTGTAAGAAATACATACGTATATGAAAACGTATTTAGTAAATAGACACTTTTTCATTAGTAGGAACAAATGAAAGAAGGAAGAATATAAGATCCAAGAGGGAAACTTGGTCTTAGATTCATTACCAGCACTGTTTTAAATTGGCTTTTTAATAATTTATAACTCTGTTGCTGTGGTTTCTGTTTCCTGTTTTTTTCTTACTCCCTTAATAATTCTTTTTCTGTTCCAGACTGTGTTACTATTTTCTCGGCTCTTTCACTCTGCCTGTTTTCCTTTGTTAATGGGGAATTTGATTAACTGGGTATTCTGCTTTGTATTCTTTAGAAAACAACTAATTGATGTTTGTCTTTCTATCCAATAAGTTAAAAAGAGCTACCAATTTACAGGGTGATAATCACATACTGAATTCTTTCTCCAGCCACCTTTATGTAGGGGAAATGCTACTTTGATCATTGGCCAATTGTTTCGTTTTTCAAGACCAGGCAGCTACACCATCTTTTTTTCTTTTAATAATTATTTCATTTATTCAACAAATGTTTTATGGGCAATATACAAGGCCAGGAATATCTCCCAGTCCTAGCTAAGGCGCTTGAAAGAGAAATTTTTATAAAAGCCAGCTCTAGTTTACAATAGACTAAAATGATGATGATACTGTGGGTCATTTCCTGTTGGAAATCAATTTAATAGCTCACAATGAGTGATTTTAAAGAAATGAAATAGAATGGTGTAGGTTGAAAAGTATCTGAGAGTGTCACCCAAAGAAATATTATTCCATGAAACTTTTGTTCATTAACTTGTTTACATATATGCAAATGTGGTGCTGTGAGCAGGGGGTGTGTATATGTACTGGTCATGATGAAATACATATTTCTTACTGAGAGACCCCACCGGATGTCTCCCTGCTTTCACTCAGCCACTTCCCTTTTCCTTGCACCTCCCTTTCAAAGTACCCTCCTCAGTTCTAATACCTTTTTTCTCTCAATTTCCCTCTATTTTTCTGTCTTCTTCCTTTTCTCAGTTGTTTTTCTCTGTCTCCCTCCACTCCTCACCATTCTACCTTTTTCTGAGTCTTTATTTTTCTCTTTCATGTCAATCAAATCACCTTTACCAGAAGTCATGTAATATGGAACGATGAGACCTGTAATGAAAATGACAGTCTTTGTATTGCCATCTAGTGGCAGAATTTTAGAATGACATGAATGGAAAGACAAGAACTCTACAATCTAATTATTTTTTCTACCATGCCCCTGAATTTTCCCAGCTAGTTTAGTGTTGTAAGACAGTGTGGTGAATATGACCCTTTTAAGTAAAACTCAAACCTGAATTCGAGACCTAAGTTATCTACTTTGTTTTCAGAGCTCAAGCGTATGAAAATTTTTTAGTACTATATTTGATTTGAGCTAAAATAAATAAATAAATAAAAAGGCTTAACTTCTTATCCCACCTCCCATACTGGACATTTGCATGTGACTCTATTTAGTGGAAATAAAAATGCCGTGTTCTGTGTATCTGTGCTTAGTGTTTTTTAAAACTATGGATTAGGTTTGTTGGCTAAATGGAAGCATATGTATGCCAACTTGTGTGCTACTAGGAAGTTTTGCTGAGAGGTGAACCCGCTGAGCGAGGATACCAGTGCCCTAGAATGTCATAGAGAGAAAATAAAATTAAAATGGGCCAGGCACAGTGGCTCACACCTGTAATTTCAGCACTTTGGGAGGCGGAGGTGGGCAGATCACTTGAGGTCAGAAGTTCAAGACCAGCCTGGCCAACCTGGTGAAACCTCGTCTCTACTAAAAATACAAAAATTAGCTGGGCATGGTGGCATAGGCCTTGTAATCTCAGTTACTCGGGAGGCTGAGGCACAGGAATCGCTTGAACCCTAAAGGCAAAGGTTGCAGTGAGCTGAGATCATGCCACTGCACCCTGGCATAGGAAACAGAATGAGACTCCATCTCAAAAAAATAAAATAAAATAAAATAAAATAAAAATAAATACAATGGACAGTTATGTCTTGGGACAGAAAGAGTTAAGGATAACAGAATGTAGAAACTTAGTAAAACTGAAAGAACTAGGAATAGCCCTTGGAGAATTCATCAGATAAACTGCCTTTTCAAATACTAGGGTCTTAGGAATTCAGTAGGAGCACGGTAGAATTAGAAGAAGCGTAATACTTTGGTAAGTATATGGGTTTCTCAGTTCTTTGGGGAGAAAGATCTAGCGGGACTTGGGTAACCTATAGTAAGAATAAGCTCCTCTGCTGAGAACTGTGGTGCTTATACAATATGGTTTATATTGTTATAAATCCTCATTTCTAAAATAAAGAAATTGTGTGTGTGTGTTGGTGGCGGGGGGTCTCCCAGAATTCTACACTAAAACTTAAGCTCCATGAAAGTACCATTTCATCCTTATTAGCTAATATTTCCCGAACATTGTGTTTGACACTAGTAAGTGTTTTATTGAAGAGATGGATGAAGAAATGAATGCATTAATGGAGGAAACACTGCAGGAGCAGTGTTTTGTGGGAGATGCTTAGGAATGCTGTGGCCAGTATAGACGTGCAGTCCTAAACATTGACCATAGAAGAAACCTTCCCATGGTGAAGTAGAAGGCTGCCAAAACATAACACACAACCAGCAAGCCTCTGCACATCCTCACATCTACCTCACATACTCCCCGTCCATCTCAGTCTGTTGCTATTCCACCAAATACGTCTCACGTCCCAGCCATGTTGCATGGCCCTTCAGGTGACATTCTACCTTTATCCATGTAGAAAGCAAAGGGAAGCCTTTTCTTTCTCTGACAAAAGAGCTGGTTCAAATGCCTTCTTTTCTGAAACAGTACATACCAAACTGTAAGGCAATTCATACACCACCCCCACCCCCGGCCCCACAAACACACACACGTCATCTTTTCTCATTGCCTTACTGCCTTACCCAACATCTGTCACACAATAAACACTCTTTAAGTGCAGAATGAATGAATACCATCCCCAAAGCTCTTGCTGCAGTATGTCAATCTGTAGTTGTCTGGTATTCTTGAATACGTTGTTTCTGCTGTTTCCCAAGTTGTTTTGTTTTGCAGTACTTAATATTAAAGAATAATGTTTGGTGGTACCTTATATTTGATGTGATTCAGGTTTTAGTAGTTTCTGGAATGAACCCCTGTGGGTAAGAAATATTCTTAGGGCTTCCAAACAGTCTTAATACGAAGATATTGCTGTGTGAAAACTGTAGTCAGTTCTTATTTATTCTTTTACTCTCAGGTAAAATATTTTACCTGTGAAACTAGGATAACTAATAGCTTTGATTGGATCCAGGCAATTAATAGAATCTGCCAGATTTCTTATATAATAGTAATGCCAATTTCATTTCCCAGTCAGGGTGAAACAAATTATGCCTCCTATCCCACTGCAGTTAACTGCATCAGCATCATGGTGCCATAAAATCTGAGAACTGTGGAGTATGGGTAATCCCACTGTAAATTGTAATAAAAATTACCTCTCCAGACTCTATATTCTCTCCATTAAGTTCATAGACAGTGTCTCTTTGTACATAAAGTTTTATGAAATAAATCGACCATTTCTCCTGTCCTTACCAGATAGCAAGCTGTTTTGATTTAAAAGCTGATAATGATGCAATCAGTTTTTGGTGTTTGTAGAACATTTTAAAAGCATGAATTTCCTTTAACAAACCTTAAATAGAAGGGAAATACTACTTTGCTATTTTTATTTGTACTACAGAGTTAAATATCTCTCTGAGAGAAAGAGTAAATGATGTATTTACCATGGTGGACCCATTTGTTGCATCCATAAAATGAAGATTTGGTTTCCCTCCTCAGATCTCTGATCTTAAAAGTGTATTAAGTAAACCGCAGCACAAATCTAAAAGAGCTTTGTGTGAATTGTTTCCAGTATTCGGTGTTTAGAGGGGATTTTCAATTCTTGATTGCTTTTTTGTCTCTTCTGTGCTAAATCCAAGGGCTCCCTAATCATCTCCAGTGTGGCCTTTGTCAGATGTGAATGTTGTAAATCAGTCCTCTGTAAACAGAGAGACCTTTTAAACAGAGGAAACCTTCTAGAGGCCTAGGTTGTAAATCTCCAAAGAACATGAACTAGACTCTGGAGGAAGTCTTACGTTATAATGAAGGGAGAGTAGGTGCCATTTGAGGCGAAAGTTGGAGAAGCGTAAAGCTTTGGTACTCAAAGTAGGTAGGAGTGTTTCAGACCAGGAAAAGCGTAAATAATGAGGGTAGAGAATGCAGGGCACACAAAAAATGGAGAATACTGTGCTTGTACTGGAAAGTAGCCCACGAGGTCCCCTCGCACACAGGTACTGCATATGATACAAAATATGTTGCCTACATCATATGTACTCTGTGTTACTTATAGGAAAGATCCTCCCTCTTTCAAAGCATTTTAACTCTTGGCTTGGATATATTTGTTATATTATTTGTGAATATAATTTTCTAACCCCATAAGTAGAGAATAGCAAATAAAAATGCAAAGAAAAATAAGTGATAGGAATACTTCTCAATCGTCATTTTTATAAATTGGGTTCTCCAAAATGTCTTCTCAGTAGATTTTTATGGATGCCCAATAGCCACAAAATTTTGTAGCACTTCTCTTTCTGTAGATTTCGTTACTGAAAGAAAATAGATCCACTGATTTTGCATTACCAGTTTATAGATGCTGAATACCTCCTGAGATTCTCTTCTGCCAATTCCCTTCCCAAATTAGGAAACTCCCTTTATCTGTAGGGGCACTGAGGGTAAAAAAGTGGCAGCCAGCAAATAAGATGTCAAAATTATTATTAAAATAAGAACTTGAATAATTGCAGCAAGGTCTTTCTGGATGGGAACAAATGGGCTAACACATTGCGTTAGTCCTTGGAGAGAATACTTTATTACAGCGTAATAATTGCTTTTGAAATAATGACCATTAGTAATGAAAGAAAGGTTAAATTATCATCAGTCTATTTGAAAAAGGCAGCAAAGTATGTAATAAATCTTGTAAATATGTTTATTAAAAATCATTTAAATAATATTAAATAACCTTTATTGAATGCTTTTACATTCTTTCTGCTTTACATGTGTTATCTTTAAGCCCAACAGTAACCAACATATAGATATTATTGTCAGTCTTTTGCATTGAGAAAACTAAGACTCATGTAACTTTCTGTACCACTTATAAGGGCACAGCTTAAAAGTGGTAGAGCCTTGAATTAAATCAGAATTTCTAAATACTCCATAGCCATTTTGCTGTACTTAGGCTTGATGCTTTAAAAAGTATGCCTTAATTATCTAGAGAATGTGTCAGTTTTAAATATCCAATTCCATAGTTCCTCAAATTAGGTGGCATTATGTTTTTAAATCATTTAGTTTTTTGACAAGGATTAAAATTTATTATGTTTGAAATCTATTATATATGTAAATAAGTGAATACGTGTGTGTGTGTGTGTGTGTATGAATTGCATGAGGCAATTCCATGTTGCTAAATATTGAAATTATAGTACTGTATCATGTATTTTCATTTCTTTAGCATCCTGCAGCCTGAAAAACAACAGCCTTAAGCTGTAGGTTAACATTTCTAGGTGTAGGGAAATTTTGTCAAAGTGTGGTTCACTGAGTTTCAGAGAACGACATCCATGTCATTTTTAGACATGTCTGGCCCCTGCCTGAAGCTCTTTTGATCAGGGAATTGGTTAGAAAGACATATACAACACAGACACGCCTGTTCTATCTTGCCTCGTCGTGGTAGTAGTAATTTTCTGGAAAACACAAGGGGAAACTACAAAATAAAGACATGGCCAACATTTATTATTATTGTTATAATTATATTTATTTTTCTTAGATTAATGAGTTCAATAAAATTCTGAGCACTAGCCAATAGCTAATGATCATTATAACATTACAGTTTTAGAATTATCCAAGCTTATATAGCAGATGTTCAGAAATGCCTTCTTCAAAATTGGAAACTAAATTCAATAAAGTGTGTGTTTGGTTATGGAGAATAGCTTCATAGTAAAATCTGGCATCTTCCAGTTTTTGTTTCAGTGTCTTCAGAGCCATATAGTATCTTTTCTGTTTTTGTAGTTCTCTATTATTCATTAAGTTTATCAAAGAGTAAAAGATCTTGCGTGCTGTCCAGAATGTCTTGGTATCATGGTATGTCATAGGAAGTATTTTCTAGCACATTCTGGAAGTCATTGTTAAAGTAGATCATTATCCATTTAACATCTAACAAATGAGCACTCACTGGTGATTCACTACTTAGTGGCATTATTGTGCCCATTGGTATAATCTACAGTAATCAAGATAGTATAACCTCCAATTATGTGTTTTATTATCTCATTATCCACCTTGCAACTAATGCAACTATTAACAAGCACATTTCTTGCCTTTCTTGGCCAATTGTGATTACTTTAATAGTTAGTCACGGTGATAAGTCCCTCATACTTAAAATAAACCTCCTCTCAATCATAACTTACACTAGTTTTAACTATATAATTTTGTGTGATCTGGTATAAACAGAGGATTACAGTTTTGTCCATTTGCAAGTCTAAATAAGCCACTGAATGGTTCATAACTATTTTTCAGTATTGTGTTCTATATTTATAATTACGATGAACGTTGAGAATGCAATCATCCTTAATAGAAAGAGTAAGCCACCACAGACTTTTTTAGCGTTATTTATTCATTCCATACCTTATTCCAGAAAAGATATAGGTGGGCTAAGCCATATTATTACTATTCAGTCAGTAATCCAGCCAATTGTTATTGTTCAGGCAGTCAGAATTTGCAGAGACCTTGCGTATTTGTAAGTTTCAAAATGCAGTGTCCATCTGATACCCGGGCATGTTAGAATATGCTCCGAGAAGAACTTGGTACTAGACTTTATTTATGCATCTACATATAAATATAAATGCACATATACAGAGACAGATATATGTGGACATGTATATATTTTTATTAAAAAATGATACCACCTAGAACTTTATATAGCAAATGAACCTGGTTGACGTTATAAAAGTCTTGGATTTTATTCCCTATCTTGCAATATCTCCGTGAGAAAAATATCTTTATTATTTCAACAGGGATGTTGATTTTCATATTGATTTATTTTGTTTGTTGCTCTCTGACTCATCTGTCAAAACTAAATAAAATTTGGCCTGCCAGATTCAAAAATTAAGATTTCTTTTTTAAATTTTAATCTCCAATTTTTCAACCTTTTGCTTTACCCAGGAATTGTGCAGTGTATTTCTTTCCATTCACTTATTCATGTGATTAATACACATTCATGATTTAACCACATGCACAACATACAGTACTCACAATACGCTCATAGTCAAATGGATAAAGCAGACTAAAAAGCCACAGTGAGACGAGCTCTGTTATTCCAGTGAACCCAGGCCCACAGAGGTGGATTGCAGAAGAAGAGGGGCAGTACACTCGGTGGTGGTATTGGTTGGCGGTGAGGTGTGGTTATCACTTCAGGAGAAGGCTGTTTCTCAGAAGAAAGTATTAGTTACATTCTCTATGTAACAATGGAGGAAAGGAAGGGCAGTTTTTTTTAAAATGCAGTCTTGGAAATACAAAAAGGTATACTGTATCCTGGTAGATAGATTCAACGAGTAGATAGGTTAGTATTGTTCAAATGAAAAGTACTTAAAAGAAATGGAAATGAAGCTTACGGGCAGTATTCATGTATGTAGTTATCACAGGCCTTCCGTGCCGAGCTAAGAAGTTATTTACTGAACTCTACAGGGAAGCACAGGAGACTTGGAAGTAGATGGGAGTTAACATGGTAACACTAAAATTTGGGGCATGAAAGGTTGAATGTATTGAAAATAGAGGGAGGGAGACAAGTTAGGAGACTATTTCAGGAAACCAGGTGAGAATTCCTGAGAGCCTGGGTAGGGCAGTGTGAATGGAAATGTGATAGAACTTGTTGGCAAGTTGGATGTCAACAATAAAGGAAAGGATAAATCTAGGATAATGCCCAGGTTATTGTTCTGGCACAAGTAGAAAAGCTGACAAAAGCGTGAAAGAAAAGTTAAGAGACATTGGTTGAAGTATTCCAACGTATATCTAAAATGACATTTATTGGAATAGATAGAATGCAACATTTAGAGAGATGTCTTGGAATTTGGGAAAATTAAGGGAGATTATGAATCTTAGATTGTAGACAAACTCAGTAAAAATCAACTCATATCTAGATATAGTGCAGTGAAATTGTCAAGCATGAGTTCCCTAAAGAAAACCTTAAAAGCTTATCTGCAAAGGAATGTAAGAATAAAGACTCTGAGCAACAACAGATGCCGGAAAGCAATGCAATAGGCTCCTCAGTAGGTTGAAAGATCCTGAAATTCTGTCCTGGGCTGAAATAAAATTCCATCGAGTGAAATTAAAAAAAAAAAAAAAAATTGTACATACATTGACTACGAGCTTACTGCCCACACATATGAGTCTTATGCTGAAAAGACTCATAAAGAATATACTTTTGCAAACAGAAAAACCAAAAAGGAAAGGACAGCTTAGAACTGGTTTGAAAAATATAGATAAATATATGCATGAAGATAACTTTTAATTAACTCTTGATAGTAAAACATGCACCAAAATTATGGATGGGCCGGACACAGTGACTCATGCTCGTATTCCCAGCACTTTGGGAAGCTGAGGCAGGCAGATCACTTTAGGTCAGGAGTTTGAGACCAGCCCGGCCAACATGGTGGAACCCTGTCTCTAATGAAAATACAAAATTAGCCGACTGTGGTGGCGAGCGCCTGTAATCCCAGCTACTTGGGAGGCTGAGGCAGAAGAATCACTTGAACCTGGGAGGCATGGGTGACAGTGAGCTGAGATTGCACCATTGTACTACAGTCTGGGTGACAGAATGAGACTCCATCTCAAAATAAAAATAAAAATAAAAAATTCTGGACCAAATGATAAATGGGGAAGGTGGGAGTGTTCCTTGGATAGTTACAGCATTCTCAATCTAGTGTTTGGGAGGAGAATTGACAACATGGCATAATTTTAGACTTCTGAAAAATTTTAATATCTAGAAATACTAAGTCTTACAACAGGATGGGGAAATGTGGGTATTCACATACCAATGGGAGTGTAAATTGATTCAACAACTTTGGAGATCAATTTGGCAATATTTGGTAAAATTGATATGGGCACCCCATAATTTTCAGATGTATACTATGAAGAAAGTTACAGCAGCATTTGTAATAGTGAATATTTTTAACAAATTAATTTTTCATCACTAAAAGAATAGATAAATAATACTGCTCCATTTAGAAAATGGAATCTTTTACTATTAAATGAAAGAGTATGAATAAATCTCAAAAATACAATGTTAAATGAAAAAATCAAATAGAAATATCATATTGTTGGCCAGTTGTGAAGGCTCATGCCTGTAATCCTTGTGCTTTGGGAGGCCAAGTTGGGCAGATTATTTAAGGCCAGGAGTTCAAGATCAGTCTAGGCAGTGCAGTGAAACCCCATCTGTACAAAAAATACAAAAGTTAGCCAGGCATGATGGCCCATGTCTGCAGTCCCAGCTACTCTGGAGGCTGAGATGGCAAGATCACTTGAGCCTGGGAGGTCAAGTCTACAGTGAGGTGAGATCATGTTACTGCACTACAGCTTGGGTGACAGAGTGAGACCCTGTCTCAAAATATATACGTGTGTGTGTGTGTGTGTGTGTGTGTGTGTGTGTGTAGATATGATATTGTTATATGCCATTTTAAAAAGAGCAAAACTGTAGGTATTGTTCATGGATATACATGTAGTTAAGGGCCAAAAATATGCGTTGGAAGGATCTACACCAGAATACTATGGAAGAAGGAAACAAAATAGGAATTTTAAAAATACAGAGGAGCTTTTAGCTCTTTCTGTGATATTTAACTTAATGATCTAAAGGAAATACCATGAAATGTTTAGATATTTTGAATCTTTTGGGAAAATAAATAGCCATTATATGTAAGCCTGGGATTTCTTAACTGAGAAATGACTTGGCATGAAAGAAAATCTGTAAGTAACAAGTTTATAAGCAAGTTAATGAGGGAGCAAGTACTAGACCCTATGTTAAGTGGCTGTTTATATTTTCTTTTATATGAAGGATAGTTGGATTTGAGAAACAGTGGAAAGAAATGATTTTCAAGATTTTGGGAGTTCTCCTTTCAGGAATAAGATAAATAAAAATGTTGAAGAATTGATTTGGCCCCTGACGTCTTATTTGATAGCTTAAATGTGGCAGGCACATAGAAAGCTTAGCTACTCTCTTATTAACAGATGGATTTGGTTGGGGTGTAATGAGACACCCTGGCTCTCAGATCTCAGCTAGCCTCAGGGACAGTAGGTGCTTAGAGCGGAGGTAACCTGGCATCTTTGGTCAAGGAAATCAAGGCCAGATGATGTTTAGAATACATATTATTAGAGCAGTATGAATTTCACTGTTTTTTTCAGTAGAAAATCTGTTTTCCCTACATTACAAAAGACAGTATCCAACCTTTCTATTTGTGAAACAACTATATACAACAACCTCAAGCACCATGCAATTTATCAGTAATTTGCCTGGCAAAGCCCAAGACCTCATCCTCTGTCATAGCTCTTATCTTCTTCAGAAAGTGTCTCTTCTCACAAAACCAAAATGGGCTTTCTAAAGAAGTTAGTGTAAGCCCAGTTTAAAGTTGGGAAAGCAGAAAAGAGACTAGTGTGTAACTCCTGTGCTCTCTTGGTGTTGTAGTATGTACTATAGCAGTGTTCTCACTTGCTGTACCTGGCCTGTCTTGAGACAGAATTTTAACTTTGGTCTTGTTCTTCAAGAGTCATTTCCGGAGATACCGCCCCGCCACCTCCCTGAACAAGTCAGAGGCTTGAGTTCCTGGGCTTGGGAAGGGGTCTGACCAAACAAACTCCAATGCAGTGGCCATAACTGAAGCCCAGGGAAGTCATACCATTTCTAGTTGGTGAAAACCTCACCAGCCTTCACAGAGACTAGACAATTTATCATAACAGGGGCAGAAGGGGAGCAGTGTTACAAAATATGGAAATAACATCTCTTTAACGAACTCCAAAACAGAATACCTTTTTTTTTTTTTTTTTTTTTGAGGCAGAGTTTCACTCTTGTTGCCCAGACTGGAATGCAATGGTGCGATCTCAGTGCACTGCAACCTCTGCCTCCTGGGTTCAACCGATTCTCCTGCTTCAGCCTCCCAAATAGCTGGGATTACAGGTGTGCGCCACCACACCTGGCTAATTTTTGTATTTTTAGTAGAGATGGGGTTTCACCATGTTGGCCAGGCTGGCCTCAAACTCCTGACCTCAGGTGATGCACCTGCTTCAGCCTCCCAAAGTGCTGGGATTCCAAGTGTGAGCCACTGTGCCTAGCTTGAAATTAGAAATCTATGTTTCTAACAGGTTGATGCACCCTAATGGAATTGTTCTTTCTTATAAAAGCAACACCAAACAGAATTAATGTGGAAAATACCTTTCATCCAATTTTACAGAGTACATTTTTCTCTTTGGAGTTTGTGTAAAATGAGGACATGAACAAATATGTCCTTCAACCAAGATTGAAACACAGCAAAAAAATATAGTAATACTGTTCTTTTGGCTCAAAGATATTCAGGTCATTTTTGAATAGTGACAGCATTCACCATAGGATGGGACAATCCTGAGGAATGCACTGGGGAAGTGAAGAGTCAGCACTTAATTTTGTTCTCAAAAAGAAAAATTATATTTTATGATTTTAGCAGAGGAGATATTCACAGATGATACAACATCTAAGATATCTGCTTTCCTCAGTGTCCCAGAAGTCTGTTATGTAGTGCTTATATTTAAGTTCCAAGTTAGAATCGTATGCACTGGGGGGTCAGTTTATGAGTGAGACTGCACAACTGCTGGGCTCATCTCAATGGTGCTTTGTGTTCTCTGCCTGTGGCCCGTACAGCAACTCTTGTGAAGTGTGGGTGGAAATGTTCCTCTGAGTAAACGTGTTTATCATCGATCAAATGTGAAAGAGAACTCTCATAGTGTTTTTTTTTTTTTTAATGTGATGTGAAGATGTACACAAGAAATATGTAATTCTTGATGGAAACGTGTTCAGGGTGTAGGGACAAATGTGTCCATCCCTGAAGCCAGGAGAGGAGAGTTTTTAAGAAGAGGCCAGGCCAGCTGTGGTGGCTCACACCTGTAACACCAGCACTTTGGGAGTCCGAGGCAGGTGGATCACCTGAGGTCAGGAGTTCAAGGTCAGCCTTCCCAATAAGATGAAACCCTGTCTCTACTAGAAATACAAAAATTAGCCGGGTGTAGTGGTGGGCGCCTGTAATCCCAGCTACTCAGGAGGCTGAGACAGGAGAATAGCTTGAACCTGGGAGGCAGAGGTTGCAGTGAGCCAAGATCGCGCCACTGCACTCCAGCCTGGGCAACCAAAGCGAAACTCTGTCTCAAAAAAAAAAAAAAGAAAAGAAAAGAAAAGAAAAAAAAGAAGAAGAGGCCAGAACTACAAATGAAGAGGTATAACCAAACCTTGAAAGCTATAGAAAGGTCCAACAGCATGTATATAAATAATTCTCACTTTTGAGGATTTTTGATGGTCTTAGACCATATTTTCAAGAATGTCTACTCTGCTTCTAAAAGGAATTCAATCATGATTATGTATCAAGACTTATCTTTAACCTTGCAGGTTTAAGTATACTCTAATATGAGGCACGGGGAGCATACTAATTGAAGGGAGACAGCAACACTGATTCTCAATGTGGCACAATAGTTCTGTATGTCTCTGCCCCACCCCTTGCTTTTTTAACTTTTTAACTTTGAAACTAGCAGAGAACCCTTCCACGGTAAATCATTTACATGCTATCTAGCTGTATATATCGTAGTTGATATAGAAGCAGACTTAAATTCAAGGTGGATTTTTTTGCTCTTTTTTTTTTTTAAGTATTTCTTATATTTAAAGTACCTAAGACTAGGGCTGTGATTTGGTGGTACTTAAAATTATTATAACAGATTTTAATCTGCCTTGAAAGATTCCATTTTACTCAGCACACAAACTGGAAAACACAGATGGGGCAACAGACCAACGAAGGGAAATAAGAAAAGTGAATAAAATGGCCGTGGATTAATGCCTAAAACCTTCTCTGTACATTGCAGATGAAAATGAGTTTGGTGATCTCATTGTTCCCCTATGTGTGTACCACAAAATCACTTCATTATTATTTTACATCTCTGCCTATAGTGGTTTCAGTTTTGAATAAATCAGTTTGAGCTGATTGACTTTGGTTTGGAGCAGTTATAATGAATGAACAAAAGGCAAAGGTTATGGGGAATAGTGATGTGGTGGTATCTCAAAGGGCTCCTAGAGTTCAGGGCTCATGGCCAACTCTAGAGTTAGTGGAAGCACACACAGTGGAAAAGCCTATTATTAATGGAAAATTTTATGAACTTTCAGAAATCACAAAAGCCTTCTATGCTCTAAGACATACTTTCAGGAAACAAGACAATTGTAAATCTCTATTCATTTTCTTTTTATAAACAAGAAAAGTAGTTTTAGTCATGATTCTTTAGAAAAATTAAGCTCTACTAGCTGTTGTGATTTCAAAAAATATGAATTTTTAAGTTATATTTTATTATTTTTTTTAATAGAGATGGAGTCTCACTTTGTGACCCAGTCTGGTCTTGAATTCCTAGGCTCAAGCGATCCTCTAGCCTGGGCCTCCCACAGTAGTAGAATTACAGGCATGAGCCCACCACACCCAGCCTAAACTAGGATAAAGGATGAAATTCCTTCATGTTAGTTTCTAAGCAGTAATTCATGTGATAGAAGTGAGAGGTATTTAGTAGTGTTTAAAATGATTTCCTGAAAGGAAAGGAAAGCCCGTTAAATGGAATTTAGCTGAAAAGTGAATAAAAATTATGAACGTTTTCCTTCCCATGTCATCCCAAACCAAAAATATAATCTAAGACTTCAGAGAATAATAGAAATTTAATGATTGTGACTTTTCCCTCACAAATGTTAATATTAGAATGTAAGTCAGAATGTAATTTTTTAAATGAAATGTGAGCTAGACACTTGTATCATTATATTGCAGAATCTCTCACCAGCTGGGAATTACTGTGATCATTTTCTGTAGAGATCTGCATTTATTAGCATCATCTTCATCAGTAAACATTACATTTTACTGTGTACAAGGGAGTGTAATTGACGTGATCTCCCCTCTCAAGGAGTAAACAGGATAATTGGAGATAGAAAATAAGTATATGCCTAACTATAATTCAAAATGAAAAGTGCAAAAATGCCATGAAAATATATAAATACCAAAGCATGGGTATCCTTTAAAAAGGAGAGATGCGTTTAGTTAGAGAATGAAAAGAAGGGCCATGAAGGTATTACTCTGTAGGAAGGGTAGGTTTTGTTGGCAGAATTGTGAATGGAAGGAAATGGCCAGATAAAGCCGGATTCAGGGGCTTCGGGGGTAAGACTCATCGTTGTTCCCAGTGGAAAATGAGTTGTAGGATGTGGAGGGCTGCTGAACTGTGTTTGGTAGATGGTGGGAAAAAGTCAAGGATTTCTAAGTAAAGAATGTCTTAAGGAAAGCCCTGCATGCATTCAGTTACCAGAGAAATGCTACATGGGACAGTGTGTTCAACAGGACTTTGAGAAAGTCGATGAGAAGCAGTGGGAAAAGAAAATAATCATTGGGTAAAAGCAAGAGCACTTAGCAACCGATTTAATGAGGGGCACAAATGAAATGAAGGAAACTCTGGAACCTGGGTAACTGGGAAAAGGATCTCTGAGTTGAAACTCAGAAACCAGGAGAAAGAATAGGACTTGTGTTTGAAATGGTTTTTTGAGGAATACTAGTCAGTACAGTACGATGCTGGAAATGAGACTGGTGTTTAGGGAAGAGGTCAGAGCTGAGAATGTTGATTTGGTATTCATCCCCTCTGAGATAGCAACTGAAACTGGGGAAATTATGGAACTCTGTGGAATTGCTGAGAAGCTCACCAATAAAGAGGTGACAGAAAATAATAGGTAGCGAAATCTAGGGCAGCTGCTAACACTTAGGGGTATGCAGAAAGGAGATGTAGAAGTTAGAAGGATAGATAACCAGAGAGAGACAAAGACCCAAGCGAATAATGTATTTCAGTTGGCAAATACTTTTTCTAAAGCCAGATATTATTTTATAACCAGACCTACAGTTTCTGTGACAATGACTCAGTCCTGCTGTTGTAGCACTAAAGGTGCCAGATATGAAGTAAACGACCATGGCCAAATAAAACTTTAATTACAAAGATAGGTGGCAGGGCCCACAGGGCTTAGTTTGCCTATCCTCGAGGCCAAGGGAGATGAAATTTTTAAGAAGAAGCCAGAAATGGAAGTGAAAAGGAATAACCAATAGTCTTGAAAACTGTAGAGAGGTCCAACAGCGTTACAACTGAGAAGTGGACCTTGCACTAGGGAATTACAAGAACGTTATGAGGTTATTTTTTAATATAACGGTAGCAGAAGCCATTACCCTGTCAAGTGCACAGACAAAAATTGGGGGAAAAATGAGTAAATTGCATATTATATCTACACGGTACCAACATCCCAAGATTTACATAACTGATTGAAATTTTAAATAGTCATCTGGGGTTATGGCCATCACAGTTGCTGCTCTATAGAGGCATTAGCAGTAGCAGAAGTAAAGGAAACAAGAAACAAGGCATCATCGAAGCATTAGTAAGCAAAATGGGACCCTGGAGAGCTATTTCTAATCTTGGAGTTCACCGTCCTTTGAGTCAAGCTTTATTTACTCATGAATGTTTCTCTCACTATCTGTCTTGATGTGCTAGGAAAATAGTCTGTTTGAACAACCGATATTCTGAAACCAAATGAAGTCAGAATATCAGTTGTACAAATATATTAGGAAGGGCGCGCCACATAGACCTTGATGTAACAAAGTCCTGAGTTTTAATTGACTGTGTGTGCAGCCACCATGAGGCGACCAAAGAGAAAAAAGCTAGTGTTGTTTTTAGAGAGTATTAACGTCATAGATGATTCCTATGTGTGTGGCTCCAGCTGAATCCCCCTATGCTCCAGGCACAGATAGCCAGAGGGATCCTTATCAAATGACACAGTTTTGTATCATGTCATCCTTCTGCTCAGTACCCTCCAATGACTTCCCTTCTCACCCAAAGCAAAACTGAAAAGCCTCTGTCACCCTCGAAGGCCCTCTGTACTCTGCATGACCTCCTCTGCCTCCTCTCTCTGTCCTCATCCAGTTCCCTGTATTGGTTCCAACCACAGCTTCCTTGCAGGTCCTCAGGCACAGGAAACATGTTCCTACCTTATCACCTTTGCACCTGTTATCTTCTCTGCCTGGAATGCCCCTCACCCCACAAACAAAACCCAGAAACCCTCACCTGCAAGCTTCTTTCGCTCAATTCCTTCAAGCCGTTGCTCAAGTATCTTCTTCTCCATGTGGCCTTTCCTGGCCACCATCTCAAAAATTGTCCAGCTGCCACTAAGCAACCCCATCTACTTTCCTGCTTCATTTTTCTATATGGCACTTGCTATCTGACATAGTATATCTTTTTCTTTTTTGTTAATGATCTGTATCTCTGCAGTGTGAGAGCAGGAATTTTAATCTGCCTTGTTCACTCTTGTTTCTCCAGTAGCCGGAAGACTGCTTGCTACCTCATAGGTGTTCAATAAATATCTGTTGACTAAATACATAAGCGATGTAAAGAAGTAGTAGTTTTATGTATTATCCAATATGTGTTCCGCCTCTGTAATGGTATTTTCAGTTTAGGTATGTGTAAAAAGAAAACTGCCTAATTTGAATAGTCCAGGAGATGGTGAGAGATTTAGAAGGAGTGTTATATAAGGGAATGAGTGAAGACGCAGTAAATTTACTGTCAGGGTAAAACAGAATGATGATTGACTACTAAGAGTCAGGCTGGGACTAAATGCTTTGCATATATTATCTTTACTCCTTAGAGCAGCAGTAGCAGGAGAAGAAACTGAAGATTCTCGGTGCAAAATCATTACCCAAGGTCAGATGCTTGCAAATGACAGGGCCAGAAGTCATCCCATGTTCCCTGAAGCCAGAGCCATGTTTTTATACTGAAGAAGCTTCATGACCCTCCTTTTTTGGAACAATTTCTGCCTAGAATGTGTTGGAGGAGGATTCTTCTACCCACTGATACTATGAATTTTCCCAAACATTCCTCCCCAAACATTCGTTTTTCCCTTTTCCCGCACTCCTCCTCTGCCCTCCTTTCTAGAATAAAGCAGCAGCTCTCCTGGAAACCGGGGTTTCTCTAACTGGGACACGTTTCAGCCTTGGCAAGGCGAACAATTAGGGCATCTGCAGGTAGCAGGGAGCCTGTCAGTGGCTAAAACAGGGAGAAAAGAGGCCCATCAGCCCTGTGGCCCCTGCCTGGGCAGCCACCTCACACCTTCCATCTATGTACGGCCCTCTCCCCTCCAGTTCTGGCATGTGGAGGTGAAGAGATTCAGTATCTGCTTCTGGGATTCATTCCTGTTAGGAAATGTTAGTCTGTAAGCTTTCGTGTATGTTCTTAGATTGTTGTGTTGTACACGTTTAATATTGCAACTTTTCCTTAGGAGTGGGTGCATAGGCAGGTTTACTTCAACAGAAATTAGAAGACTGGTCTTTAGATAGCACGCACGCTGGGGTGAGGGGAGGTGAGAATGAATTAGTGTCCCCTGTATCTGTGTCAGTCTACTGTTACACGAGGGGAGGACACAAGCAAAGTTTAAATGTCTCATGTGAGTTGAAGAGAAAAAACATGAAATAAACCTTTGAGTGACTATACGCCAGGGAGAACCCACCCATATGAGCATCCTATCAAGTCTCAGCTAAGGAAAAGAGCTGAAAAAGTGTTTGGCCAGCGCAGTGGCTCACACCTGTAATCCCAGCTACTTGGGAGGCCGAGGCAGGAGAATCACTTAAATCTGGAGGCGGAGGATGCAGTGAGCCAAGGTCGCACCACTGCACTCCAGCCTAGGTGACAGAGTGAGAATCCATCTGAAAAATAAGTAAATAAATAAATAAGTGTTGTTCATCATAACTAAATGTCACCTTAGGGCCCAAGAAGAACCTTAGCTGCGCAATACTGAAGGATCAAAGAAGATACGTCAGAAGCCGAAGCACCTGTAAATACATTTGAAAATTTTGAATTGAAAAGTAAATGATATAGAATGCAGTAGGTAGCTTTTATGTCACTAGAACAAGGTTGGCTCTTGGGAGGAGAATAAAGAAGAACGTTGTTAAAAGTACCTAGAACGTAAAGTATAATAAAAAAAAAAAAAAAAAAAAAAAAAAAAAATTAAAAAAGGAACAATGAATGCATGGGGTTTGATTCCAAAAAAAAAAAAAAAAAAAGTAAACAAATCTAATTTTGCAGACCTTAATTGGCTTTAATTTGATTCCAGAATCAGACAACAGTCTGGACCAGAAATGTTCAGAATGCTTCACCCTACTGCATGTGCAGATTATATTTATAGCCAGAGAAAAGGAGGTGACATACAGAAAATGGAAGTGAGGTACAGAGACAGCTCAATTGGTTAAAACGCAGCATATGCCTTAATTGAATCTGGTTTCAACAGTTGGCCACCTTTGATTGACCGAAACTCAGCTACTTGTTGCAAGAGAAGGTTACGGTCTGTTTCCACATCAAGTTAGGTTACAGTTCACTATGTACAGAAGAAACTCTATGCCAAACTTAAAACATGTATAGAGGCAGCTTTAGGCCAAACTTAATTCAGTTTAATATTGTTGTAGGCTGACTAATTGTAGTTGTACTTCATCTACATCATTGCTAGGAAATCTCTAGAAGGAGCTGGGAGAATAACCTGGTGCATTGACTTTTTATTGCTGCCCTACAACTCACCCTAAAATTTAGTAGAATAAAATAGCAAGTCTTGTCTTTTTTCTTTCTTTTCTTTTTCTTTTTCTTTTTCTTTTTTCTTTTCTTTCTTTCTTTTTCTTTCTTTTTGTTTTGCTGTTTTGTTTTGTTTTGTTTTGTTTTGTTTTGTTTTGTTTGAGACAGGATCTCTGTTGCTCAGGCCTGGAGTGCAGTGGTGCGATCATAGCTCACTGGAGCCTCAACCTCCTGGGCTCCAGTGATCCTCTCACCTCAGCCTCCCAAGTAGCTGGGACTACAGGCATGTGCCACCACACTCTGCTATTTTTTTAAATTTCTTGTAGAGGTGGGGTCTCACTACATTGTCTGGGCTGGTCTCAAACTCCTGGGCTCAAGCAGGCCTCCTGCCTCGGCCTCCTAAGATGCTGGGATTACAGTGGTGTGAGCCACTGCACCCCGCCTAAAACAGCAGGCATTTTATTTGCTCAAAATTCTGTGAGTCAGAAATGTGGCATGCGTTTAGCCAGAAAGTTTTTAAGCAGGTCTCACCTGGGGTCACTCATGGTGTAGTCATCTGGCGACTGTAATGTAACTGGTGGGTCTAAAATGGCTCACTGACATGGCTCGCAGTGGGATTGGCTGCCTGCTGAGCAGCATGTCTCTTATAGACTCTCCCGGGCTTCTTCACAAGGTGACTAGGTTCTAAAAACAGCGAGAGAAAAGGGGAAACCCAAGGTACAAGCTCTTTTCAAGCCTCTACTTGTGTCACATTTGCTAATGTCCCGTTGATCACATCAAGTCTTAGAGCCAAGCCCAGAGTCATTGTTGAGAAGTGGCCACATCAGGGCATGGATACAGACAGACATGATTTATTGGAGGGATCATTACAGTAACAATCTACCATAGGGGAGTATTTGAAAATCAAAGTAAATCAGTTGAACTTCAGATGTTGGGTTCTGAAATTTTCTCCCCAGGATTTTGACACATGGAATGAAACTCACATCGGATTCCAGAACACCTCCAACTCTGAGGAATGACACCTTTACCAGCAGTGGCTGCGTTACCCAAAACTGTCTGATCCCTTTTTCATTAAAGAGCAATAAAATCTTCAGTGTAAATTTTGTTCAGGTGTTTATAGATCACCTCCTGTTCTCTTACTTACAGAAGCTGATATTTTTTTGTTTCTGGTGTCCAGGTAACTTTCTTTGGTCTTTAAATGGGCACCCCAGAGAATCAGTCCTTCCTAAATGGGCTGAGATGCTCAAAGACTGATGGAGGTTAACTAGGGTTGATGTCCCTATTCTACATTTAATAAAAATAGAGTGGAATTATGCAAGTATGTAGATAAGCTAATCATCTGACCTAATCAGCAATGCAGATTTTGAAAAGCCTTTCTAATTACTTCCTCAGCTTGGCTGAAGGTATGGGTAAAAAGAGTTTCGCAGCATGATGGTAGCAGATGTATTTCATAATATTTATTGAAAATATTGGAAAGAAATCCTCAATTATGCTCCTGAAAAGTACATCAAAAAGATATCATATTTAACATATTTTAAACTTTCATTAAGATATAAACATAACATAATTAGACGATCATGTAACAACTCTCACGCAAGGTTTTGGAATCTTTCATACAATTAGACTTTAACTTTCAGAGCCAGATTGCTCATGGTTAACTGCCTCTATCTTCCTTGAGTTGTATTATTTACTATAAGAGCTCTAGTTGTCTTAGACAAAATGGGACTATCAGAATATTTTCTTTTTTCTTGGCTGTTTGCAAATTTGGTACCTTGGCAAAGGCGTCGTAGTGCATGATGTTTCAACAACTTTAAATGTTAAATTGTTGACATTTACAGGTATATGCAGCACCACACAATACGTGATTTGGAAGCTTAGATAGATCTGATATTCATTTTTCTTGGCTGGCTTTGAATAGTTGGAATGACTGTTAAATGAATCATTCTAGAACAGGATTGCCCCCAAAGAAGCTATCTATGAATTCCTAACTGAATTCATATTATTACACAAAGTCATTCCTGGATCCTACGTTCTTTTAGTGTTGGTTGTTCATCTTGACCTTCCATTCTGTCAGCTGCTCATTATCTTTCCAGTACCTTCCTTTTAATATAAGTTAGCCCAAGCCAATTTCTGTTGCCTACAGCCAAAATAAATCTTAAGTGATATGGTTCCTTCAAGTGCCCTTCCAATGACTGAGTAGTTAAGCTCCCTATTACCAGATGGTGATGGAACTGGTTGCTTTGCCCCACGGTTTCTCCAACATCCCTCTTCTAGTGGAACTCCTCCAGAGATCAGATGGCAAATTAACAGTCTTTTTGTCTCATAGCTGGTGGTACAAAGAAAATATTCAAAAGCTCTTAATGAATATTATTGCCTAATTCCTAACATTTGAGGAGGTAGAGAGTCATATGACAGTTAATTGTTGTTTGTTGTTGTTGTTGTTGTTGTTTTGTAAGACAAGGCCAGAAAATATGGATAATCTGGTGTGTGACAATTTCCTTGTTAGCAATGTTGAAATGAGAGCATAGTTGCATAGGAGCTGAAGGTCATAAACTGTGACACCTTTATATGTCCAAACTCTTAAATCTCTAGATCAGTTCCTCAACCTGGGTACTTCTGCCATTTTGAACTGGTTCATTCTTTGCTGTGAGGGGCTGACTGTCCTGTGCATGGTGGAATGTCTAGCAATATCCTTAGCCTCTGCCAACTAGATGCCAGTAGCACCGTCCCTGCCCCCCACCGCAAGTTGTGACAAACAGTAATGTCTCTGCATGTTGCCAGGTGTCTCTTGGGAGGCAAATTTGCCCTTGGTTGAGGACCATACTTTATATTATTTGAATTATCTTCTTTTAAATTTAGTATTTACCAAACACTTCCATTGTGCAAAGCACATTTTGGTATATTTATAGGCAGGATGTGTGTCAAATACACGGGTGCACACGAGGTTGACTAGATGTAAGTTCTTTCCTAACCAAGTGTAGTTAGAAATGTAATGAAATATGTTGAAACTGTCTAGATATAGTTTTTCTAGCCAGACTGTAAATAGTAGACACAATCATCTGAAGTTGCCATTTAGTGGGTAAAAATGGTGCATTCTCAGCAATTCCACGTGGTTCAATGTAATGTATGATATACAGTAACCAAAAAAAGTGATTTGAGACAAAAAAAAATGAAATTATGAAATGTACCCAAATGTCATTGTGACCATGATTTCACTTGCATTTTGCCTTCCCCCACAAGCAGTGGTGGTTTTAGAACTCTTAGGCAGCCATACATTTAACAGTGTGGGTGTGTAGCTCATGTGGTACTTTTCATTGAAAAGATATGCCTAGTTTGTGCTCGAAGCGAGGGCTGATAGAAATTCTGGGCAGTGGTTGCTAAATCTATTCATAGGGAAAAGGGGGTGGAAATGAAATCTAATTTTTAAAACTATGTGTTAAGGTATGTTGACAGCAACCCAAGGATCTGATAGTCTTGGCCATCAGGGGTCAGAACATTGTGCCATTTCCTGCTTTGGCAAATTCACGGTGGGAGAAGAATCATATCTGGAAGTGGCTTTTTGAAAAATAAAATCAGGAGAGAGTTCAGGAGCACTGTTAGCACATATAAACAAGATTTCTACAATGCTACCACTTCTGCCATTTTTATGCCTTCAAATCCCACCTTATAGTCGTAATGAACTTGGAAACAGTGATTCACTGAAGCAAGAAAAGTATGTATACTTTCTTTTAGTCATGCAAACCCTGTTCTTCTTTTATCTTATTATGAGAGCTATAAGCAACTAATATCTCCTTTCCGCATGCTCTCTACCTTCCAGGGAGAGTGCTAATGAGCAGTGAAATGGCTAGAGCTCTGGCAGCGGAAGCAAGGAGGAGGAGAAACCAGAGGGTTGAACAGTGGCTCAGGAGCTACGTAATCAGCTTTTGACCACTCAGGAGTTGGTAATATTGTGGATTTTGTAGTTTCTATTCTATAATCATACCCTGAAACTCTAGAGAGCTGGTATAGGTTTTGTAAATCCAATGAAGGGGAAAAGAATAAGTACTCAGAACATAAAATGTGGAGCTTTCAGTAATTCCTGTGATGTCTAAAGAATTCCGTTTGCTTGATATGCACAGAAGAGAAGTTCCATGCTTGATGTTGGTCCAGGACAAGGTTAACTTTCTGCGCACTGATTTTAATTCATTATATATGCCTTTTCTCCCCAGCACAAATGGACCCCCGAGGCCTATCTCCCAGACAAAGTAAAAGTGACAGTGATGATGATGACCTGCCAAATGTGACCTTAGATAGCGTTAATGAAACTGGATCTACGGCCCTTTCCATAGCCAGAGCAGTACAAGAGTAAGTATCACATTCACAGGATGAAATAAGAATTGCCAAGGTGTTCAATGGATAATGGAAACTGCAGCGTCTCCTGTCCCCCAGCCGTGTCATTCTAGCTGTGAACTGGCATGAATGTCAGCAGCTTTTCATTCAGCTGAATGCTCTTTGGGAGATTAGGGCAGTGAATGGAGTGTTTTAAAGAGTTGGAAATTCATGCTTTGATGAGATATAAGACCTCTGTGCATCTTTTCTAATACCTCCTGCACCCTTCTGAACTCTGCAAAAAAAAAAAAGTTGTTCTTTTTGAACGTCACTACTTGATTATCATCATCATTATTACACAAAGTCAAGGGAAATATGGCAAGTATTGTTATCTTGTTTTGATAGGAAATGACAGAATAGCTTTTTAGACGATTTAAATTTGGAAGGTAATATGTTCATCCTTTGAAAAATAGAACTCATATATGATTTTTAAATGAATCTTTTCTCTCTCCTTTTACCTGGACCATAGGGTTAGATTTCAGCCCTCGTTTATTGAAAATAGCTGCTTTTCTATCAGTCAACTTTGTACCTAGAATTGAACCTAAACGATTGAAAAAAAAAATCCGTGTATTTTTTTCATAGAATGATTTTTTCAGCTTCATTGATGTCTAATTGACACATTAAACTTTATATATTTAAAGTATATGTGCTGATTTAACATACATGTACATAATGAAATGTTTACCACAATTAATACATTCATCACCTTACATAGTTGTCTTTTTTGTGTGTGAGAATGCAGAAGTTCTACACTCTTAGCAAATTTCAAATTTCAGGTATACAGTACAGTATTGTTAACTGTAGTCACCTTGCTGTATATTAGGTCCTCAGAATTTATTCTTCTTCGATCTGCAAATTTGTACCCTTTGACCAGTATCTCCTCTTTTCTCTGACACCCCAGCCTCTGGCAGCCACCATTCCTCTCTGTTTATGAATTCAACTTTTTAAAAAATCTTCCACATATAAGTGGTGTCATACAATATGTGTCTTCTAAAGAGTAATTTTTAATAACATAATATTGAAGATGAGGAGGATTTAAATAGCCACTGTTATTGCTGACACACTTGTTAATGAACAGTTCACTCAAAATTATCTTAGTTACCTTTACGTCTCTTCTATCAGTTTATTTTCCCCAAATGTTGATTAAATACCTACTTTGTTTTATTCATTAGGCTTTGACATTAAAAAAATAATGAAAGAGAGCCTTGGTATTGCATTTCAGAATTCACAGCATAAGTGTATGTCTGTATGTATATAAAATGAATAATATATCTATGTTATAGAGATAATATGTATTATATGTTGATATTGTATATGAATATACATATAATACATCAGAGAAAACAAGATATAATGGATCTAAAATGAAATGTGGAGTCAGATCTGGATATAAATTTCCATGCAAGCTCTTAATAGCTGTGTGACTTCTGGCAAGTTATTTAATCACTCTGAGATGAGAAGAAAATCAGAATGGTTACCTGACAGGACTATTGAGAAGGTTTTGATATAGCTATGAGGTATGAAAAGTAAGTCACAAAGTTTGGTATATAGAAAGCTTCAGTTATTGGTGAAATTAATATTATTAGTGATAATAATAGTAATTAGTAATAATAGTACTAGTAGTAATAGTACTAGTGCAGTAGTTTAATTTATAACTACAAGGAAATATAAGTACAGCAGGTGTCATTATTCTGATTTTATAAATGAAGAGACTAAGGATCAGAGGTTAATGACTTTTCTAGTCACATAATAAATGGTAACAAGACAAAGTTTAGAACTTTCAGCTCCAAAAACATCTTTTTCTAGAGTGCCTATAAATCTGTTACCAGTAGTATTATTCTACTTGAGCACTTACAAAAACATTGTTTTTACGCCTGTAATCGTAGCACTTTGGGAGACCAAGGCAGGAAGATCATGAGGTCAGGTGTTCAAGGCCAGCCTAGCCAACATAGTGAAACCCCATCTCTACTAAAAATACAAAAATTAGCTGGGCGTGGTGGTGGGCGCCTGTAACCCCACCTACTCAGGAGACTGAGGCATGAGAATCGCTTGAACCTGGGAGGTAGAGGTTGCAAGTCAGCTGAGATCACACCACTGTACTCCAACCTGGGCAACAGAGTGAGATTCCTTCTAAAAAAAAAAAAAAAGAAAAGAAAAAGAAAAAAAATGTTTATCTCCTACTTGTTTTGGTCAAATAACTTAGTTTCTCCAAAGCAAATGTTAACTTGAGCCAGCACAGACACTGAATCCAAGAGATTGCTGAGATCTTCCTCATCCCTGACTCACCACAGTCAGCACAGTGATTCTGATTTTGTGTGAGCTAAATCCTAAAATTGAGGAGTCTGTGTTCTCATCTGTGTATTTAGACTAAATGATGATAAGTTTCAATTCTGATATGAGTACGTTTCACAGACATTTTAATCACATTGTTTTCCTGCATCATTCTAATGTGTATTTAATTTGTGTGTGTGTGTGAGAGATGTGTGTGTGTGTGTCTTTATAAATATATGCATTTCTTGTAAATTAAACTTTAAAGTTTGAAACTGTGGTGACTAAAATCTAAAGTATGCTTACGGCCGGGCACGGTGGCTCACACCTGTAATCCCAGAACTTTGGGAGGCTGAGGCGGGTGGATCACGAGGTCAGGAGATCAAGACCATCCTGGCCTAAATAAATAAATAAATAAATAAAGTAAAATAAAATTAAAAAGTATATTTACTCCATTTAGGGCTTATATAGCAAATAATTATACTGACTTCTTAAATATAACTCTTTTTGTGCTTTTAATAGTATGTGCTTATTATATATTAGTATATTTAAATGTGTAACTATTTAATAGAAACCTCAGGAACTGGAGCTTAATTTTCAACATAACCTTTCTGATTTGCTTTTATTTTTTTCTTCTTCTTCTCGCTCTGTCACCCATGCTGGAGTGCAGTAGCACCATCTCGGATCACTACTCCGCTTCCCAGGTTCAAGTGATTCTCCTGCCTCAGCCCCTCAAGTAGCTAGGATTAAAGGTGCCTGCCACCATGCCCAGCTAATTTTTGTGTTTTTTGTAGAAACAGGGTTTCACCATGTCGGCCAGTTGGACTCGAACTCTTCACCTTAAGTGATCCGCTCGCCTCAGCCTCCCAAAGTGCTAGGATTACAGGCGTGAGCCTCCGCGCCCAGCCTCCACATTTTCAAGTCGCAGTATTTTATGTAATTGTGCAAATGCGTGTCTTATTATTATTACAAAAGTTGCATGTGTATCATGGGAGGTGCCAGATTCATTATACATGTCAGTGTTTTCATTAAACGATTTAGTAAAGAATACACTGAGCTAACAACTGGGAAGTCCTAGAATGCCAGGACCCATTGATAGTTAATGAGTCATCATTCAAGACTGAATGTGCATGTGTAAACACTGGGAAGTGTGTGATGAGGCAAAAAGAATGTTCCGCAGAACCCTCTTAAATGTAGATACATAAATCTTTGAAAACTAATAGTAATATATTAAAATTTTATTCTGAAATGAATATATAATAGTTACAGATTTTTGAAAAAATTCTTTTTTTTTTTTTTTTTTTTTTTTTTGAGACGGAGTCTTGCTCTGTCGCCCAGGCTGGAGTGCAGTGGCCGGATCTCAGCTCACTGCAAGCTCCGCCTCCCGGGTTTACGCCATTCTCCTGTCTCAGCCTCCCGAGTAGCTGGGACTACAGGCGCCCGCCACCTCGCCCGGCTAGTTTTTTGTATTTTTTAGTAGAGACGGGGTTTCACCGTGTTAGCCAGGATGGTCTCGATCTCCTGACCTCGTGATCCGCCCGTCTCGGCCTCCCAAAATGCTGGGATTACAGGCTTGAGCCACCGCGCCCGGCCAAAAATTCTTTACATAGGTCAAATGGCAAGTGTTGAGGGAAGTCAATATATTTTAAAATTTTATTAAATATAAAAATTTTTTTAATTCTCTACATAGGTTTACCCAAAGTTAACTTTCAGTGTGCACAATTATGAACTTCTCTTTCTGCTTTTCTGTTAGTTTATCCTTTATTAATTAATCAATATGACTATTTCACCATTAATTTCTCTTTCCTCTTTTTCTGTTTGTCTTTCGTATTTTTTTGACTTCTGTACACTCAAAGGCTGTAAACAACAACAAAAACATCCCCAAACATTTCATTATAATATGATCAATAAACTTAATGTATTAAATAACAAAAGGATAAAATATCAGATTAGCATGTAAAAAAATGAAAACATTTCAGAGGACATCTGTGGATCTCTCTGTTTCCTGTACTTAAAGAGCTTTTCTAAGAGAGTTAGGTTGAGAAGGATGGCTGCAGGTAGGGAGGTGATAAAATCAAAAGTTTTCTATATATTAGAGGCAGCACATTTTAGAAACCCTGGGCAACTAATTCACATTTGTCTTTACAATTAAAGATCAAAGGAGCCATGGTCTAAAAAGGATTCAAACATTTGCCTCTTATTTCCTTGGCCATCAGTAGAGTGTCAGGTAAGGGAAAGGGGAAAATGAGAAAGGAAAGGGATATGAAGGAAGATTGACACCAGAGAGGGTGAAATTGCCTTGCCCTGGGCCAGCCTTTCTGCTGTAGGCCTCTGGCAAGATGCTAAACCACAGGTAAATATCTCTAACTGAAATGCTTCTTGTCTCCTTCCCCATTCTTGCTCCTAGTCTTGCCTCATGCAATAACTGTTCAAGCTTAGGTTTTTAATTTGGTGCCTTACTTTGTTGACATTAGTGTATTTATATAGCATGAACATTCCTGAGCTAGTAAATTATTTTTCTTAAATGTCTGGTGTTGTGTGTTTTACTGGTTTTTAAAATGAACTTTAAAAAATGTTCCCGTTGATTTCATATGCAGAAATTGTTAAGCAAGATGCATCTACCCACCCCATCCACCACTGCAAATATTCAAATATGCCTGCATTCAAATGAAAAAGACCACTGCTTAGTGGCTACAGCGGCAATCTGAATCGACCTCTGTTTGCACAGATTTATGTAGTGAGTCTACAAACTGTATGCGTGAACTGATCATTTCAGCCATTTTCATTAATTAACTTGACTCATTTATCCACTCAGGATCAGTAAATTTAGATAAATTGGAAGAAGCAGCCACAAAGAGACCCACAGTCGGGCTCTGCATTTTTTCTATTTCAATTGTATAGATACCGTCCAAGTCAAAAATCATGTATTCAGTGATTCTGACAAAGACAATTTCCTGCAGATTTTAGAACATCTGTTTTGTTTTGGTCTTTTTTCCCCCCTCCTTGATGATAAAATAGGGTGAGGTCATTACCCTTAACAACTTGACAAACATAATTATGAAATAAGTGTTTGGAGAAAGAGAGGTAAAGGCACATGATAAGAGCAAATGATTATATTTAACTCTAATCCTAGAAAAAATAATGATGTCTTTTAAATAGGTAAATCTAAAGCCTCTGATTTTTGCTCCCCTTTTTCTTCTTTCTAATTCCAAACATTCATAATGTTCATTTATTGATGCAAGTAGAAGAATCAAGTTCCACCAAACTCCAGCTAATAACATCTGAGAGAGAGCACTCCCTGGAGGAATTTCTGTTTTACTAGGAACAAGCTAAGGGATGTGGGTATAATTTCAGTAAGACTGCAGAGGGGAAGCATGGGGTGAAATGTGGAGGAAAAGATACAAGATGCTAAGGAGATATGCCTGTTTCCCAGAATTAGTCCTTTCAGAACTGGTGAATTGCATGTTGCTGTTTAAGTTACTCTGTATCTGAGTAGTAGTCTACTCTCTGATTTTGATTATAGTGCTCAATTGATAGTGGTGGTAATCAGGGATGTTAGCCTCCCAGATAACTGCACCTGTGAAAAGGGTATTCTTTTTAAATGGTTCATTGTCAATTACATTTAAGCTAATTAAAACACTTCCCTGTCGTTCTCTCCCTGTTTTTATTATTATATGGCTTATATGAAGTGCTCATCGTCTTAAAGAAAAACTAGCGAATTTCTGGAAATGTGTAGTCTTATCTTTGGTACTTTTTCACATAAATGCTCTTTGAAAGAACAGATATGGTAGCAAGTTAGATATCGTATTGCTTCCTCAGACTTCTCTTATTGCTAGTTTGAATGTTATGATTTTGGTTTTGTTTTTGTTTTTGTTTTTGTTTCTCTGAGGTGGAATTTCAATCTTATCACCCAGGCTGGATTGCAATGGCACGATCTCTGCTCACTGCAACCTCCGCCTCCTGGGTTCAAGCAATTCTCCTGCCTCAGCCCCTCGAGTAGCTGGGATTAACAAGCATGAGCCACCACGCCCAGCTAATTTTTGTATTTTTAGTAGATGGGGTTTTACCACGTTGGCCAGGTTAGTCTCGAACTCCTGGCCTCAGGTGACATACCCACCTCGGCCTCCCAAAGCATTGGGATTACAGGTGTGAGCCACCATGCCTGGCCATGATTCTTAATTTAGAAAACTGTATTTAACAATCGAAGAAAGTTAGAATCTAAGGTGGTTTTTTAAATTATTATTTATTTGTCTTGTTTTAAACTCCTTGCACAGTTACTTAACACCCCTCCTGTTTTTCTTAATCTCCTCATGTATGATGGCGTTAAGGTCTTTTAAATCACAGTAGAGAATAGTAGAAGAGATGAGGAATAAAGGGAAAACAAGAACTGTTACTGAGAGGCAACTTTTTGGCAGATTCTATGAAAACTCATGTAATTTTCATGTAATTTGCCCCACGATACTGTCTGTATCCTACAGATAAGATAAAGAAACGGAGGCCTGGAGAGGTTTCTGGTTTCCCCAGACGTCTCAGAGGTTTTCTTTTTTTTTTTTTTTTGCAAGTTCATATTCAGTCCCAAGGTTGTGTAACTACAGACCTACATTCCTTTATAAGGGGAAGCTCCCTTCCTGTGTTTTCATGTTGTGCCTTTAAAATCTCTAAAGCAGCTGGGTGCTGTGGCGCACACCTGTGTTTCCAGCTACTCAAGGCTGAGACAGGAGGATCAGTTGAGCCCAGGAGTTCAAGACCAGCCTGTGCAACACAGTGGGACCCCTCCTCAAAAAAGGAAGAAAGGGCTGGGCGCAGTGGCTCACGCCTGTACTTCCAGCACTTTGGGAAGCCAAGGTGGTTGGATCACCTGAGGTCAGGAGTTTGAAACCAGCCTGGCCAACATGGTGAAACCCCATCTCTACTAAAAATACAAAAATTAGCCGGGCATGGCGGCAGGTGCCTATAATCGCAGCAACTCAAGAGGCTGAGGCAGGAGAATCGCTTGGACCCGAGAGGCGGAGGTTTCAGTGAGCCGAGATCATGCACTCCAGCCTGGGCAACAAGAGTGAGACTCCGTCTCAAAAAAAAAAAGAAAAAGAGAAAAAAAATGGCAGGGTACAGTGGGTCATGCCTATAATCCCAACATTTTGAGAGGCCAAGGCGGTATATTACTTGAGATCAGTAGTTGAAGACCAGCCTTTCTCTGGTGAAACCTCATCTCTACAAAAATATGAAAATTAGCTGGGCTTGGTGGTGGGCACCTGTAATTCCAGCTGCCGGGAAGGCTGAGGCACAAGAATCACTTGAATCCAGGAGGTGGAGGTTGCAGTGAGCCAAGATCGTGCCCCTGCACTCCAGCCTGGACAACAGAGCAAGACTCCATCTCAAAAAGAAGAAAAAAAACTTTATGCCTTAACTATATTAAATTAGCAGAATTTTTTAGCTTTGGACACCAATACACATACAAGTTGCGTAAAACAATTGCAGTCTTTTCCCTCCCTCCCTCCCTCCCTCCCTCCCTCCCTCCTTCCTTCCTTCCTTCCTTCCTTCCTTCCTTCCTTCCTTCCTTCCTTCCTTCCGTGCCTCTGTCGCCCAGGTTACAGTGCAGTGGCGTGATCTTAGATCACTGCAAACTCCTGGGCTCGAGCATTTCTCCCACCTCAGACTTCGAGTAGCCGAGACTACACGTGTGTGCCATGACGCCAGCTAATTTTTGTATATTTAGTAGAGACAGAGTTTCGCCATGTTCCTCAGGCTGATGTTGAACTCCTGGGCTCAAGTGACCCTCCTGCCTCGGTCTCCCAAAATGTTGGGATTGTAGGCATGAGCCACTACGCCCAACATTAATTTTAAAACTTCTGATCTTCAAACACATTGTTACTTTAATATAATTTGGTTTAAGGAGAAATAATTATATTAAATACATTCTCTGATACATAAAAAAAGAATTCAGCTATAAATCTCAACATTACATTGAAATGTAAAGAAATGAAATGTAAAATATTAGAGTGCTTTTGAATAAACTTTACTATTACTAATATTCAAAGAAAATCTTGGGAAAAAGTCTTAGAGTTAAAAGGGTACTGAGTCAACTTATTTTGTACCCTTTGATGGAAAGACTTGAGAATGTTTGGGCCATGTCTCTTCTCCGCTGACAAGAATTAAGTCAGCTGCATTGATTGTGTTCTGAGACAAAGCCCAAGAAAGCTCACATATTTGGTTTCTAATTTCAGTGTTAAATTATTTCAATTTTGCTCTTAGATGCTTCCCATAATCCTGGCACATTAAAAGATGCTTCATTTTTATTTAACAAGCCTAGTAGTTTTGAGACACCTTTAAATCCTCGCTTCAGTGACTATGAAGGAAAGACTCTTTGACTCAGGTATTTAGGTGGAAGTCAGCTCTCTGTTAGTGACTGAATATCGTGCCTGTTGTGGTGCTGCTGGTGGGCGTATCAGGGGGCATTCATTCTTGCCAGGGGAGATAAATGCTGTTAGGCTGCTCTTTTTTGAAGGAGGTCAGAAAAAGTTTTGATTGATTGTGAATGACTGTAGATAAAACCTAAAGTATATGCTTTGCCATTATCAGTCCACCAGTCTTCTAAGCTTCAAAAAATTAAAAATAGTGACCACTTAGTAACCCAGTCCGTGGGTATTTAGGAGCCAGATGGAGACCATATGCCCATACATATTCCTTTTTATCTGCTGTGGTGGGACCGTGTTGGTCCCTCTTCAATTAAAAAAAAAAAAAAAAAAGCATAATGAAGTTTGGCTATTCATTTAATACTTGAATTGTTTCATGAATTGCCAACACGAAGTCATATATTCTTTCAAAGAGTGATTAATTCATTTATTCAACTCTTTGTTACATGCTGGAGATACAGAATGAATGACTCATAGTTCTGACCCTGAGGAGCTCAGAGTCAAACTTTATGGGATGAACTAAAGTCTAATGGGATAAAAACATTAAGTGCTACCATGAGAACAGAGGGGGTGACATGTAACTCTGATTGGAAAAGGTAAGCGCACTGGCATGTGGAGGAGTGTATAAGGTCATAATGACTGGTGCACAAGTGAGTGAGGAGGCGAGATGGAGATGCAGCTGCTTGGAGGGGTAGGTCAGGATTGGATCAGGAAGGATGAGTTTATTCTTTAGACAATACGAACCCAACCCACTGGTGGTTTTTAAGTGGAAATGGCATGATCAACTTTGTGTTCTACAGATACTCATCTTAAGGAAACTGGGTATGGTTATACAGATTGAGGACTGTATACCTGAAAGTGTGCTATTTACATCATCTTGGAGATGACTAGTGTTACTTAGGTGTCCACAACCTCCAAAATTGGACACAGGGATTTATGGTACAACGCATGTGTATGTATGTGTACACGTGTTTGTGCATGCGTGCGTGTGTGTGTGTGTGTGACTCTCCAGTATGTTGGGCTGCTCAGAGGGCAAATAACATGTCCTAGCCTTCTTTGTATCTCCAGAGCTAGTACTGTATCCGTCAGACACTGCTTTTAAACACTAGAAAAGCATTGGATAAAATAGACAAAAATCACTGATCTCGTGGTGCTTAATATTCTAGTGGAGGGGGTGGGAGGAGAGAGACAGTAAGCATATGATTCTATAATAAGCATATGATTCTTCTGTCCCTGGAGAAGGTAAGTGCTGTGGTGGTGGAGCAGGAAGGATGTGGGGACTGGGCAGTGTGGAGGTGGTAGGCAGGGTTTGCTATTTCATAAGCGGTGTTCGGAGAAGAACTCTGATAAGATTACATTTTAGGAGAGACTTGAAAGTGTAGGAGGTCAAACCACATGGACAGCTAAAGGAAGAGCATTCCAGGCAGAAGGAATAACAAGTGCAGAGGCCCTGAGGTGGGAGCTTTCTGCAATGAGTAAATGAACAGTTTCACTGACCAACTGAAGAAGATTCATTATAATTCCTTAAACTTACAGAAGAAACTGAACTTCATAGAGGCCAGCTGAATAGTCTAGCATCAAATCCTTAGGGAGAAGTCAGACCTGAATCTCTTCATCTACTCTTGCTTTTTCCTCTTGTTGTTATAAAAATTCTGTTTTTTTAAAGGAATCTGTAAATACTTGTTTAACCAAAACCAAACAAACAAAAAACCATGCAGAGCAAATTTTTCTTTCAAAACCTTTGTTTGCTTTGTACTTCTTTTAGGCATAGGTTCTTGAAATCTAGTTATATACATATATAGATATTTGTTCTGAGAAATATTTTAATTGTTTACCAAAAACAATAAAATGTCCATATTAGTGTACATGTTACTTTTGGTTATCATACCAATTTGTATTTGAATCAGTTTATTCCTTCAAAGTGATTTTATGCTGGTACATACCTGTATATCCCATGGAATATTATGGAGCCATAAAAAAGAATGAAATTGTGTCTGCTGCAGCAACATGGATGCAGCTGGAGGCCATTATCCTAAGCTAATTAACCCAGAAACAGAAAAACAAATACCACATGTTCTCACTTATAAGTGGGAGCTACATAGTGGGTACTCATGGACATAAAGATGGCAACAATAGACACAGGGAACTACTAGAGGGGGAGGGAGGGCAAGGGTTGGAAAATTAACTCTTGGGTACTATGCTTACTAGTTGGGTGACGGGATCAATTGTACCCAAACCTCAGCATCACACAATATACCCAGGTAACACATCTGCACATTGTCGCCCGTAAATCTGAAATAAAGGTTGAAATTATAGAAACAAAATAATAATAATTAAAATTAAAAGGTGATTTTTTGAAGAACATCTTATTTTTCTCTTCAATAATGTGTTAAATATCTCCCAAAAATAACTATTACACTGGAAAGTTTTAATATATGACTAGTGTCTTCTAGCAGTCATTAAGTACTTTTTTCCCTAAAAGTTGATGCAACTTTAGTGCCAAGTGACAATTTATCCTGATTTTTTTATGCATGAATCTTCTTGATCATTAAAAGATGTGTATGAAAGCTACTACACAGATGTTGCTATTTTGAAAGTGATTTATGTCTCTCATTTTTATGGTTGACATTTTATACTCTACGCATAATGCTAAACAATCAGTTTGACAGACACTCCCCTGCTAAATCAAATGTCTTCTGATATAGGTATAAACAGACTTTTTTTTTAAGCCTACCTAACAACTTGGAAACTATTGGGTTGAGTGTTGATTTATTGTTTAAACTGCCATGCCTCATTCTAAAGTGAATTTATTACTTCTTGGTCATCAATTTGAAAAATAGAACAAACTTTTGAGAAACTAAAGGTTTTGTTTTTACTTTTGTTTTTTAAGTAGGGGATTCCAAAATTACACCTTGGACAGAATTGATGAGCCACTTACAGTTTGAAAGTGACTATTTATTTTTCCTACTTTTAAATTATGTTGAAATTTTTTCAGTGTCAGTTATTTCTAAGAACTCATAACTTAAAAATGTAATGGTATTTAATGTGGTCATACAGTGTATTCCAAACCGATTGCAAGAATTAATTTGCTTTCATTTTTTTGACATACTTCACCACGTGATATCTTTTTGTAGCTTTTTCTTGCTGTATGTTCTACCTATAATCACATTGCAAATTTATGTGTGTCGTTTATACTTCTCATAGATATTTTTCTAATGGGTGTAACTAGTGAGCGTAGGTAGTCATTTCTCATGCATTTTTTATGTGTGTTGACATAGATACTTGGTGATAATGTTGAAATATTAATAAGTTTCACTACAAGTTCCCAGAACCATTCATCACTATTTCATTTATTAATATAGCCAGTGAGAGTACACATGATAGAAAACCATAGAGTAATATATTTGAAATTAACCCAATTCACCAGGATACATTCTCTTCTACTTCCAGTCAAATGCTCAAGACATTCTCTCTTTTTATTGCTTTCCAGGAGTTATAGCCATTGTACCATAATTTTCCCTTACTTATCACTTTCCCTTACTTATCACTTTCTTAACACACTTGAAACTCATTGAGTACATTTACTTACCTGCATCAAATGAAAGTAAAAAAGTGAAGGACACATTCTCAGGAATAGCCTGCTGCTGTATAGAAAAATCTGATATAGATAGAAAAAGCTTGGGTAAGAGTGAATCTTATCTCATTGATGTTTCACGTGGCCATCTTCAATGATATTTTGCCATCTCCTTTACAGTCACATAGCCAAGGGTAGTCAGCTGGGTAAAATCTAATACATCATGCATCATGGCTTATTCTAAAAGTTGAATCCCAAACCATATGCAGTTAATATAAATAAGAGTGCCAACACATTTTCAGAATATTCCTGATTGCTCTTCTGCAAAATTACTGGTGTGAAGGAAGGAATTCTGAACTTTTACTTCTATAATAAAACAGAATCCTGCCAGTGTTAAGTTTTAAAACTATCTGATATATCATTAATATTATTTTATCTGTACTTATGGAAAAACAAATCTAATACAGAAAACTGGATGCATTAATTTAATGCTTTAACTCTAATTTAAAAGTAACTAGATATTCTTAGCTAAAATGATTATTTTGTCAACCTAATTTTTAATGTTAGGCTAAGTCATGTAATATTTCTAGATAAAATTCTGCATCTTCATTAATGTGAATGAAATCACATATACTAAGCCCAACATCAGTAGGGTGAGGAAATATTTTCCTTCTAGCAGAAGGAAGGCTTTAGGAGAGTGATGATTACTATATTAATATTTTAGAAAAGAAACATTGTTGCTTATAGAAGCAATTCAAATGAACTGATGTACCCATTTTTCTAATCTAATTCCTAAATTTTAGCTAATTTTAGTCATGTTCTCTTATTAAAATTTCTAGATGATTCTGGTGGTTCTCATAAATTCTTCTCACTAGACTCATGTAATGACCTAACTTTTAAAATCCATAAAAACAGCTATATTTGTTTTGTCTTAATTTCGTAATGTAAATCCTTATCGCTAGGGTTGCACTCTCAGAAATGCTGTTTTGTTTTGCCAAGTATACTAGTGTTTCTAAAATACAGAGCTTCACAAAAGGCTTATTCTAGGAGAATACACAAAATCTCTGAAACATAGTTATGTTCAGTCTATAAACTCAAATTAACATTGATTAACCTCTCATGTAGTGGAAAATGACAAAGTATAATCAACAATTGTGTCTTTCCCCCTGATTTCTGGAATTACATAGCTATGGGCTACAATAGTGACAAAACATAACTAAAATATAAAATTGAAACTATTATCTAAATAATTGAAAATAAAATCTTTGAGCTAAAATTTCATGACCTTTCAGCAGAAAGTGTTTGGTCTTCAATTCTGCACCATGTTCTGTTGTGTTTTGCATATGTAAGCACTGTTACAAGTGACGCAGAAGGTGAAATTGATCTTGTAGTTGAAGTACCCATTTTCTAAGGCAAATATAAAACTAATTTTCAATTGCACATTACGAGATACTTTTTCTAATATATAATAGGAAAATGCAAATCAGAAAATTGATTGGGAAAAACAAACGACTTCTTTTTTAATCAAAAGGTTAAAATATCTTTTTGTCATCTTGTATTGGGTACATTACATTGTAGGGTGAAAATATTAATTTTTCACTAAATTTTTAGGAGACTTATTATCCAAGTTAAGTCAGCAAACCAGTGAAGATTCTATAATGAGAGAGTAGCCAGTAAAATTGGAAATTGTTCATGAAAGCCCACGTAGTTATTGGATTAAAAATATTATATGTAATCCCTTTACATACAAAAATTAGTCTGATTTTTAAAAATATATTTCTTTTTTCATTTTATTTTAGGTTCAGGGGTACATGTGAAGGTTTGTTACGTGGGGGTTCATTATACAGATTATTTCATCACCCAGGAATTAAGCCCAGTACCCACCAGTTATCGGTTTTGCTCGTCTCCTTCCTCCCTTTCATGACCTTCATGTAGACCCAGTGTCTATTGTTTCCTTCTTTATGTTCATAAGTTCTCTTCATTTCACTCCGACTTATAAGTGAGCACATGCATTATTTGGTTTTCTGTTCCTGTGTTAGTTTGCTGGGAATAATGACCTCCAACTCCATCCATGTGCTGCAAAAGACGGGATCTTGTTCTTTTTATGGCTGCATAGTATTCCATGGGGTGTATGTGCCACATTTTCTTTATCCAATCTGTCACTGATGGACATTTAGGTTGAGTCCATGTCTTTGCTATTGTGAATAATGCTCAGTGAACATTCACATGCAGGTGTCTTTATGGTAGAATGATTTATATTCCTCTCAGTATACACCCAGTAATGGGATTACTGGATCCAATGGTAGTTCTGCTTTTAGCTCTTTGAGGAATGGCCACACTGCTTTCTACAATGGTTGAACCATTTTACACTCCTACCAACAGTGTAAAAATGTTCCTTTTCTCTGCAAACTCACCAGCATCTGTCTTTTGATGTTTTAACGATTGCCATTCTGACTGTTGGGAGATGCTCTTCATTGTGGTTTTGATTTCCGTTTCTCTAATGATCAGTGATACTGAGCTTTTCTTCCATATGCTTGCTGGCGACATCATCTCTTCTTTTGAGAAGTGTCTGTTCATGTCCTTTGCCCACATTTTAATGGTGTTGTTTGGTTTTCTCTTGTAAATTTAAGTTCCTTATAGATGCTGAATATTAGACTTTTGTCAGATGCATAGTTTGCAAATATTTTCTCCCATTCTGTAGGTTTTTTTGTTTTTGTTTTTGTTTTTTTTTTACTCCATCGATAGTCTTTTGCTGTGCAGAAGCTCTTGGGTTTAATTAAATCCCACTTGTCAATTTTTGCTTTTATTGCAATTGTTTTGGTGTCTTTGTCATTAAATCTTTGCTTATTCCTATGTCCAGGATAGTATTGCCTAGGTTGTCTTCCAAGGTTTTTATAGTTTGGGGCTTTACGTTTAAGTGTTTAATCCATCTTCAGTTAATTTTTGTGTATCATGTAAGGAAGGGGTCAAGCTTCACTCTTCTGCATGGAGCTAGCCAGTTTTCCCAGCACCATTCATTGAATAGGGTGTCTTTTCCCCATTGCTTGTGTTTGTCAGCTTAAAAATATATTTATTTGGTAAGAGATTTAGCATTGATTGTCTTAACCCCACATTTTTATCCAAGCTTTTTGGTTGGCTTCTGCTTTGAAACAAATGTGGGGTTTCAAAATTCTTGCTGCTTGTTAAAAGTCAATATTAATGGTTTAAAGGGATTATATGGTAAATTATTAGTCATGAAAATGAGTAATAGATTGGTTAAATGCCAGAAAAAAATCAGGAAGAAGAATGTATCAGAAGTTATTGAAGTAGTTCAGATATGATTGACTCTGGGCCTGCGCCAGGCCTCTATTGGCAGCTTTTGAGCAAGTAACAATAACAGTAACCCTAAGGGTAGGATTTTAAAATGTAATGGTTTTTTTTTTTTTTTTTTTTTTTTTTTTTTTTGAGACGGGATCTTGCCCTGTTGCCCAGGCTCAAGTGCAGTGGCATGATCATAGCTCATTAAAGCCTCAAACTCCTGGGTTCAAGGGATCATCCTGCCTGAGCCTCCCTAGTACTAGAATTACAGGTGCGTGTCACCATACTCAGGCAATTTTTTAAATTTTTGTGGAAATGGGGTTTTGCTATGTTGTCCAGACTGGTCTCAAACTCATGGCCTCAAGTGATCCTCCTGTTTCAGCCTCCAAAGTGCTGGGATTATAGGCATGAGCCACTGCACCCAGCCTCCACTACATGTTAAGATTGCTCTTCCCTGCATTCTGTCTTGAAGGGAAAAGATTTATGATTTGTATTTAAAGGAAGAATTGACAGTTTTGGTGATAACTAAACTCTAAAGAATAAGATGAAGGAAGAAGGAGTGGCTATGCCTTTGAACTGAATAATGTAGCTAAGAGAGGTGGGTGAAGGAGTTTGATACAATAATGAAACACCCAAGTGGAGCTCTTCTGTTGGTATTTGGAGATCTGGAACTGGAACTGATCAGGAAGGATGGGAAATATAGACAGGAAGTCAGTGGCAGAAGGACAATCCCTGAGGTTATTTTATTTTTATTTTTTGAGGGTATTTTTAACATACAATAAAACACTTATTTTAAAGGTACAGTTCAAAGAATTTAACAATTATATACTCTCATATAAGATCTGAACATTCCCATTGCCCAGAAACGCCTTGTGTCCCTGTCCAATAAATCTACTGCTTCCTCCAAACCCCTAGACAGCCACTTTCTGATGCCTGTTAACCACCAGTTAGTTCTAGATCTTCATGTATGGAATCGTAGGCTATGTGTTCTTTTGTTTCAGCCTTCTTTCATTGCATAATGTTTTTGAGATTCTTGCATGTTGTTGCATTGCTAAATAGTATTCCATTGTGTGGATATAACATAATTTACTTATTCATTCACTTCTTGATGGACATTAAGATTGTATTCAGTTTGAGACTATTATAAGGCTAGATGAAGGTGTATGTGTGCAACTTTTCTGTGAACATATGTTTTATTTCTCTTAGGTAAATACTGAAGAGGGGAATTGCCATCTCAAAGGTAGATGTGTGTTTATCTTTAGAAGAAACTACCACAGAGTTTTCTCTAAGATTTGTTCTATTCACAGGAACAGGTATCAAGGACCCAGTTTGGGAGGAAGGCCTGCAGTAAGGAGACAGATGAAGGAAGAAGATTCAATAACGCACAAACACACGCGCGCGTGTGCGCACACAGACACACAGAGCACAGGAGTGGGGAGAGAGAGACAGAGACAGAGAGAGAGAGAAGGCTTAGAGAAACACTAAGAAAATGGGTTCCATCCTTCTGAGGTTCCAGAAGAATAAAAAGTGAGAAGCCTGTTTAGTTGAGGGAAAAAAAGTGACCTAGAGATAGTACAGATCTAATTTAGTTCTGAAAAGGACATACAAGCCAGGATATATAGCAGGTTAATAGGAAGGAATTGTCATTGCTAATGGAATGGGAACCTAAGATTCGTGGGGAAGCAAGTGTAGAAATGTGTAAGGGAGATGAGAAAAATAAGAATGACAGTCAGAGGAGTGAAGGTCATTTCTGTAGACTAGAAATCTATCTGGAGTGAAGAGAAAATTTTAGACAGTTCCTCAAATAATTACGTTTGAGAAGACTCCTTAATTACAACATGATTTTGTGTATGTCCATAAAATAAGCTTGCTTATCTGATAATTCTCTGGATAGATTGATGTAGGCATCAATTTATGAAGTCTGACCCAATCAAAATATACTTATTAAAAGTCCAGTATATGCCAGAGTTATTTTCATCTCCTCCTCTCTGTTTACCTTTTATTCTAGGCACATCATCTTTATCTTCTTATCCACATGAACTTTCAAAATTCTCCTTCCTTCATTTGATCTGTTAGCTTCTAAAAATGTTTATGAATAAACACTTGTGAATTGTAAACGCAAAGTATATGTTGAGCCTTGGTTTGTCCCGATTAGAAAACAAGGAGCTTTTCTTTTGTAACAGTCCTATCCCCATATTTTATAGCTCTCTAGCTTTCCATCTCTTATCATTTGGAGAAGCAAGAGTTTCTCAAGTGCTTTTCAGATTTCTGTACTTGTCAAGTGCCCAGGTATTATTTAGAAACTTGTTCATATTGCATAAAACTAGGATCGTAAAATCAAAATTGCCGATAAACATTACTGATTGATCCAGAGATTCCCACCATATAACTTCTACAAAATGGCATCACTGACACCAGAAGGAAATTCTCATACTTCATTCTCATATTTCATTTATTCAATGTGTATTGAACATTTTCCATATGTAAGATACCACGCTAGGTTTGTGGAGGAGATAGGTAGAGAATATCATCCTTAACATGCCAAGAGGCATTTCCCTTGGTGTACGTTATACCTAGGGTGTTTGTATTCAAAGAGAATTTCCAGTGAATTTAAATTTTTTGCGTGCATTACAGTAATTTCTGCTCTCTTTCACAGGGAAGCTTACATTTATTGAGCATTCAATATACGCCAAAAATCAGACAGTGTGGAAGGTCTGTGTGGATCAGGCAGAGCCATCTTTATCATGGGGAAAAATAAGATTCAGGATCGTCTCATATGTCGTCCCAATTCTGTCCAGAAAAAATCATGAAAACTTTCTTTTTAGCAAATCTCATGCTTGTAAAATCTAGACTTTGTTGATTTTGAAACCAGTCATAAAGAGATAGAGCGGAACAGTGATAACCTGGCTCTATTGGGAGGCAGGGAGCACAAAGACACATCTGTACTCCTTGTTTCATTTTAAGACTAGGGTCAGATATCCCATGTGGGGCAGAGCACAGAGAACCATAAGTAATCTGATCCGTTTGTTAATGTAATGGCTTCTTTATTTTGTGGGCTATTTACAAAGAAGCTGAGCCTTGCACAAGGACAGGTTAATTTAAACATCCCTTCATGATCTTTGCACTCTGGAAAATACTCTTTAAAGAAAGAATATGGGGAATTGAAGATGGTGTAAAGATCAGAATGAAACACTGACATCTGGGAAGAGTTAAGTTTTTGAAATTACTTCATCAGGAGAAGGAGAACTTAAGGCTATTTTCAAAGTTGTCTTTTAAATATATTGAATATTGTCAGATAACAGGCAGGGTTGAACTATGTTTCAGCTGGAATATATATAAAGTCAGGACTCCATATAGAAAAGTTAAATGTTTTCTGTACTAAACTATACCCATAGGTATGTATAATTATGTATTCGTAACCTTATTATTTTATTTTTATCTTTTGAGATGGTCTCACTCTGTCGCCCAGGCTAGAGTACAGTAGCATAAACTTGACTCACTGCAACCTCTGCCTCCTGGGTTCAAGTGATTCTCATACCTCAGCTTCCTGAGTAGCTAAGACTACAGGCTCATGCCATCACACCTGGCTAATTTTTGCATTTTTAATAGAGATGGGATTTCACCATGTTGGCCAGGCTGGTCTCGAACTCCTGACCTCAGGTGATCCGCCCACCTCGGCCTCCCAAAGTGCTGGGATTATAGGCGTGAGCTATGGCACCCGGCCTGTAACCTTTATAAAAGACTATCCCAATATGTGTTGAAGAATCAGATTTTCAAAGGTGGCTTGAGGAGCTGATAAACCCCTCACCGCCAAGCTTTGGACCTGGAAGTGTTGCCTCACCTTTGTGGACTTTTTTTTTTTCCTGCAACCAGAAAACAAGGAGTTTGGACTAAATTATGTCTTAGGTCCTATTCAGTCTATGATGGAATGAGTTAGTGATTTATCAACATACTTGAAAAAACTGAGGCCTCCTGTGTAAATATAACTTCTTGAGACTACCAGTTGTCCTTTGTCATTTAGTCGTGTGGTTTGTGTTTTCACTCACTATCATGACGCACCATGACTGTGTCTGAAGTGACACATTCACCTGAAGTAGGAGAATATGGATATTGTGATTTAGCGAAGTTATATTCACATGTATCTGTTGGTTCTTTAACAATCAGTTATTTCAGTTTAAGTAAGAGTTTGAAATTTAGAGTTTCAGTAATCAAACTATTAAATAAGATTTAATATAATAGGATTTTTAAGAGGTACAGTAAAAAATATCAAGAAATTTACATGTGAAAAATATTAATCATGAAGACAATAGTTGTACTGGAAAGGAGTCTTAATCCAGGAAATTCATTCACAGCTCCAAGCTTATTAACTGTTATTGTGGGCTAACAAAGGAGTTTGTCAACTATAAACTCTCAGAATGAGAATTAGAGTTGGTGTCAGAAAATTGACCTCAATGTGCTTTTTAAAATGGTACCTATAGATGTCTAGGTCTTATAGATGTGTTTGGGAATCATTTTAATGAATTTTAATTATGTTTCAAATTGCAGTTATATCAAAATCACATATAAAAGAGTTTCCTACTAATATTTAGACAAACTTGGAGCCTATGACTGTGTTAATTTGTTCTATCAGATTACCTTATTTGGGGGCAGATTGCACACACATCTTACCATCTCTGCTGATGTGTTTAAAATTCCTGTAAATGGGATCCTTGAGGTGGTGAATGCAAGAACTTAGCACAATGCCTGTAATATAATAAAACCTCAAGAGATGGTAGTTGCTGCAGCTTCCTGTTATCACTCATTTTATTATATACCATTGGGTAGAAAGGTTGTCACTTTGTACTAGTTGTTTTCAAATTCATGTCTGCAGATGTCCACTCACATAAAACTGCACAGTTGAGTACATTACTAGAGCACACATGTGCCAGACTCAATTGAACGTCAGGCAGAGTGAGACACGTGTTCAGCATGTGCCCTCTCCACAGCCTGGCAATCACTTGTATGATAAGTGAATGTTTTGCATGTACAGCCTCAATAATGTAGAGCAAATCATTTTGGTTCTAATTTTTAATGTTTATAATGATAAACAATATAAACTTTCATTAGAAATTTTTATTAACTTTGAAGCAAAAATTTTTTATTACTTTTTTCAAGCTTCTGGGTAATTGTGTTATTATTAAGGCAAGACATGTACATTGTTCGGTTTACAGATCTTAAGTGTACAGCTCAGTGAATTTTTACATTTGTATACACCCATGCGACCTTCATACAGATTGTGACATAGACTGTTTTGACCAGTCAGAAGCTTCCCTTACTCCCTTCTAACTAGTAATAATTTAGATTATTTTAGTACTTTTCCACCCTGTGATAATCCAGATTATTCTAATGAAGAGGATTCTGAGATTGCAAAATGGCCTGCTAAAGACTCTTGCTTTTAAACTGTGAATTTCAGTAAATCTTGATTCTTTTGCACTCTCTAACTGAAACAAAATGCAAGATAGATAAATTAGATGCTGCCATTGATACCACAAAAAATAAGATTTTAGGATTTACCAAACTTTTTATGTTGGTTTCATAATAAGGATTTTAATTTATAAAATACATTTATTATAACTAGAGATCAATATTAACTTTTTTATACGTTAAGATTCTGTGCACAATTTCATGGTAAAAAGTCTCCTTCTAGAACTAGCAGCTTTCCTCTAAGACGTGAGTATACATTGGTGGGTTAGGACTCACCGGTACGTTGGGTTGGATGAGAGGAGAGTAGAGTTGTAGTTAATTTACCGAAGATGTCACTTAACCTACTGTCTGTGCCATAGCCATGGCGAGTGACCTTCATTAATCTGGGTTTGTGTCTCTTGGCCTGTGTCTATATGACTATGTATATAAACGTAGGAACTACATGTCTATAAACATGGAGGTGAAAGCAGTTGAAAATAGCTGATTTAGGTCAGGGGTTTCGCCGTGTTTAGTACATTCTGCCAACCAAATAGCATGTTGTGAGGAATCAATTTGAGAGTACTACAGCATGATGCCAATGAACTAGATTCCTGTTTTGATGATTGTATTCTCTGGTCCACAAGGCTCATAATTCCAGACCAATAGCCATGACATTTGATCTGACAATAGGACTGAATATTGTATTTCTTTCCTTATTCCTTTTCCATTTCAGAAGAAATTTGGGGGTAATTTCTATAAATGGTATCTGCTGTAATATAATTGAAAAAATAACAACCAAGCAAACAAATCATACTACAGGAAAAAATAATGCAAGAATTGTTACTACCTAGATATGCAGAGCATAAGGTTCTGTATAATAAATAGAGACCGGATCCTACTGCCATTTACACATGCCTAAAAGTCACATTTCTAAGGTTTTACCCTAGGATAACAGCCACAAAATGTCACCCTAAAGAAGACAATATATTTTTTTTAACCTGACAGCTTATTTCAAATGACAAACAGCTCATGTGGCAGAAAAAGAAATGGCAGTTTAGAGAGGAAATGTGACAAATTGCATTGAAATTCTGCTGCAGAATCTCTTATTTTTATAAAAATGCTGTAATTTCAAATACATCATTAGATAATAATGTAGCAATAAATTGTAGCTTTCACTACATATGAATAGGCACATGAATATACACTTGTATTAGTAAACTCTAGTTAAGATTTTTACTCTGACTATAAAAATTTTGGATTACATATACTTTAATTTCTATCATATTTTGTTTGTATCCATTTAATTTTCACATAACTTAAACACAAAGTGAAGAGAGCTGTTTAGGATCTGGGAAATAATAAAAGTGAACTCTTTTAAAATTTATTTCTGGTGAATTCAAAATGCAGAACATGTCTTCCAAGAGACAACTCCCCCTTTTTGTCAAAAATGTCAAGATCAGACTGGAAAAATTTTCATCCAAGGCAATGTGTTATTTTTATTGTCTGAAGGAATAGGGGGGACTTTCATGGAAGAGACAGCATGGTTTAGTGAAAGCCCAGGCTGAGAGCCCTTACTCCTGAATTTGAATCCTACCTTTCTGCTGGGCTGGCCCTGTTTGCAAGTCAACCAGGCTCAGTACCTACATCTGCAAAATGGAGCTAAGGGTATCTGCTCCTTCCTTGACCGTTAGACTGTAAGGAGGGAAACATTAGTATTAGCTGGAGAGTTCTTTGGTTTCTTAGCGAAATTGGTACTAAATGATGCACTGTGGCTTTCTAAGAAAATGCTTTCTATGCAGTGTCAGCCCCCAGGACCATGCCCTACACTGCATGCAGCAGATAGAAGGCAAGATAAAACTATGTGCATAACTTTATTTTGAATACCACCCTAGAAAGTATTGGCTTTTCATTGCTGCAAAATCATGTTACCAGCAGTCACTTCACAAAATACTTGATAATAGAAGGAGCACTTGCATTCTAATCACCAAACAGTACGATTTTTTTTAAAGAAAGCACAAAAATAAAATTGTAACAAATATATTGGCCAAAGCAGACTGATGTCGATTTTGACTTATATTTTAAAACATTAAATTATTATAAAAATAATAAGTTTCACTATTTGGTTTAGTATTTTAATAAAAATAAAAAATGAAAAGTTTGACTATTCAAACATCATTTGTAAGTTAAGGATTACCTATGAAAGTCAGACACAGACATTTGCAACCTATTTTTGTAAGCTACTATGAATTGCTGAATTGTTTTTCGTTTATGGCCTGAAATTTGAAAGCTAAGTACGGTTATTTGAACAGCGAATTGGAAAAGGGAATAAAATATTGTGTGCTCAGTGGTGATTATGTGCCAGGCACACCACATTCCTTACCTGTTTTTCATCCCTACAACTGCACAAAATAGATATTAATGATTCCACTTCAGAGATGAGGAACCTAGAATTGTACAAGTGCAAGTACCTCGTGCAAGATTAGAGATAGTGTATTTGGGCCTAGAGTCCAAACCTAGCCCTAACTTGGAAACTTTTTTATTTCCATTACACTTGGGAAGAACACAGTTCTTAGTCCCTGCATGGCAAGAATCTCACTCAGCGAGCTGGAGTAAATTGTGCATAGTCTTACCCTCGGTCAGGTTAGGGCTTAGGTGGGAGCAGACTAGATGATGTCCAAAACGTTTTCTGGCTCCCAGTTCTCTCAGGGTGGTGAAAAAAGAAATGTGTGTAGAATTGGTGCTGATTTCTGTCTCACTAGCACTACCATGACACCCAGCAAGACCCAAAAATACTTAGGGTGCTCATTTACAGAAAGAAGATGTAGTAATTAATGCCTCTTTTCCTGCCGCAGGACTTTTGTGAAGTCCAGATAACACGGAGAAGGTATTTTGTGACTCTAAAGTACTTCAGAGGTGTAGAGTATCACCATGATCCAGCAGTCATACCCTCACTTCAAGACCAACAATCGAAAATATTTGTAGAAATCAAGGGTCTGCCAACCTTCCATTTATGAGATACGATTTATGAAACTGTTCTGTTATCAAGAGCATTTGTGCCCTTAACTCATAAAAGGAAGCTGAAAAAAAAAATCATTCTCAGTAGTTTTATTAATGACTCAAACTGTTACAACTTGCAGAAAATACAGTCTGAATAGCTTTCAGAAATAGCAACAAACTATTTTGAAGTGTACACAAAGTGTGAAGTTTTCTTTAGAATGAACTCAGCAAAATGAACTAGAAAGGCATTTAAACTCATCACTTTTCACTAGAGTATGATTTTTATTTGTATCATAATTAGCAGAATGGGTATGTGCAAGTTTCATACTTTATAAGAAAATTAATTGCAGAGGAGTCCCATTCGTCTAGCTACTTACTTAATTTGAAATTTAATGTATAAAATTGAAATGTTCTGAAACAAAAATGCAAACTGAGATAAAAGCAGTTTAATGGAGGGAACAAAAATCTTTAAAAAACTAGAAAGCAGGCACTTAGACAAAAGGAACATGATGTGTGTTTGATATATGGGCACAAAGATGTTTCACATGCCCAGGACTGATCCATCCTTTACAGAACAGCCCTTGGCAGTCACCATGAACCACCCTGTATTATTGAACTGAATGTTTGGTCTTAAAATATAGCTGCCTACATGCATTTGAGATGTAGGTATATTTATTGTTTTCTATAGGCCATCATTTTGTATCTTCATTGATTTTCTGAATGACAAAAATAATATCGAGAAAGGAACAAAAAGATCCTTATAAAGAAATGATGCATTTGGCTTGAGCTAGAGCAAACTCCTCAAATTCCCTACTGTAACTTCCAGATCAATTGCTTTGAAACTGATTTAAAATAAACTTTTGTGAATTCCAGAAAGAATTATAATTGTCTGCATTTGCCAAATTTTCCAAAATGATCATTTTACTAGGGAAAATATATAACAAATCCCAACACATAATGAACAAACTACAATGCTGCATATTAAAAGTAAGTCAAATAGGGAAAGAAGTCGTAAAGAAAAGTGTCTTATTGAGCAAGGAGACTTTATATAAGACAACCCTGAGAGGTTTCATCAGTAATTATCTTTATTAAATAAAGTTTGTTTTTATTACCTAAAATACTTTTATTAAATACAGTCTATTGAGACTGTTTTCCCCCAGATTTCTCTTACCCTTCCTGTCCCTCTCTTTTCCCTGACTTCCTTTTAGATTTGGTTATTTCTACCTCCTGCAAACTAGAAATTTTAAAGTTGTCACAGTAGTCATTGTGGCTCTTGTAATACAAAAAAAAAAAAAAAAAGTACTGTGTACTATTTTTTTGCGTAAAAATAAAATATTTTCTATGAATCATCTTGTTAAATAGTCTCCAAGTCAAATCATTGTATCTTCGAGAACAGAAGTGGTTGCTCCACTGCCCACTACATATGCTGTGGAGCCAAATGCTTGGATTCCAGTCCCCAAACTACCATGTGCCAGCTTTGTGGTCTTTCAAGTGACTTCATTTCTCTAAATTGCAGTTTATTTGCTTGGTTTCCACAAGCAACCTGTCTACATCATATAAAGATTAAATGAAACGTTTGTAATGTGCTTAGTAGAGAACGTGGCAAAGAGCAAGAACTCAACAAATAGTGATTTGAAAAATTAACTTACTGATTATTCAATCAATAATTGGATAACGTATCTACTAAGGACCTGTTTTGTGAAAGGGACTATATTTTACCCTGGAGAGAATACAGCTTGGCTAGGTTTGAGTACAAATCTGCCTCTCTGACTAACTACATGACCTGGGACAAGCTATATAACATCTTAGAACTTGTTCCATCATTCATAAGATGGGTTGTGTTCAGCATTGTCACATGGTTGTTTCAGGGAGAGACTTGAAGAGTATCTGGAACAGTGCCTGGCAAAAAAGTAGGTGCTCCATAAATTAACTATATGTAGTTGTTACAGATGTTACAATTTAAGTTCTTCAAGAATGAAAAGTAGAGAGATAAAACTTACCATTGGGCCGGGCGCGGTGGCTCAAGCCTGTAATCCCAGCACTTTGGGAGGCCGAGACGGGCGGATCACGAGGTCAGGAGATGGAGACCATCCTGGCTAACACGGTGAAACCCCGTCTCTACTAAAAAACATACAGAAAACTAGCCGTGCGAGGTGGCGGGTGCCTGTAGTCCCAGCTGCTCCGGAGGCTGAGGTAGGATAATGGCGTAAACCCGGGAGGCGGAGCTTGCAGTGAGCTGGGATCTGGCCACTGCACTCCAGCCCGGGCGACAGAGCGAGACTCCATCTCAAAAAAAAAAAAAAAAAAACTTACCGTCATATAAAGAAGAAGTTATCAAGAAAACAAAGCTGTAAGTGCAAAACATGTACTCTAACAAATCTGTTTAGAGGAGGTGAGAGAGAAAAATCACTTCTGACTGAGGTGGTCCAGGAGGGCTTCATGGCAGAGATGGGGCTTGTTCTTGCTTTGTTTTTTTTGTTGTTGTGTGTGTGTGTGTGTGTGTTTGTTTTGAGACAGGGCCTTCAGTCCGTCACCCAAGCTAGAGTATAGCAATGTGATCAAAGCTCACTGCAGCCTTGACCTCCTGGGCTCAAGCAGTCCTCACACCTCAGCCTCCCAAGTCACTGGAACTACAGGTACATGTCACCATGCTCGGCTACATTTTTTTTTCTTCATATTTTTTTGCGTAGTAGAGGTGGGGTTTCTCCCTGTTGCCCAGGCTGGTCTTGAACTCCTGGGGTCCAGCAATCCTCCCATCTCGGCCTCCCAAAGTGTTGGGATTACAGGCATGAGCCACCACACCTGGCCTTGTTCTGTGCTTTGAAAGATAGGCAGGATTTATATGTCAGTGGCAGAGAAAGGCATTTCTGATGAGTGAGAGAGTGTAAGCTGAAGCACTATAACAACAACAACAAAATACAAGCCTGGGGAAAAGGTTTATGGAGAAGTGATGTGAAATAGTACTAGTGGGTTAGGGATAGAACATGAGAGTTTTTAATGTCATGTTAAGGAGTTAAGGGTTAATTCTGCAGACACTGAGAACCCCTTTGATGGTTATTGAACTAGGGTTGAGATAATGAAAGAAGTTTAGAGAAGTGTTTTTAGGATTCTTGGTTGCTGATAATAGAATCCACCATGTTAACAATGTATGATGAAAGGGAGTTAAATGTCATTATGCCAACAGAGCAGCCAGAGGATGCTTCTAGCAAAACACCTCTGCCACTCACTGCTCACCAGTTGCACCTCTAATTGGAGATGGATGCCACAACCTCTCCCCAGCTACCCCAGAATGACTTACGTCTCCGCTGTCCTGCTTGCCAGAAGACCCAGCCTCTCTGCACGGGCAGCTCCCTAACGCTGCTCACCTCTGCCTTGCTTTGGCTTGGTGGAAGCTAGCTTGCACACAGAAGCTTAGTTGCAAAGGCCTCTGGAAAATGTAGGTTTTAGCTTACTAGGCTCTTTTATTTAAGATGTCAAAAGACAAGGGGCTGGAATGGATGCTGAGCTGGCTTCCACTATCTGCCCAGAAGGCTCGTCTGTTAGTAATGTGTCAAATGGATAGGCAGGAACAGAGATGCATGCATGGCATCCAACAGATACTAGTGTGCTATATGCGAGATGCTAACCACCTCCTTTAGAGGGACTGCAATAGCAGTCAAAAATAAGGGATAGTGGAGATACCTCAGAGCATGACTCTGTAAATGTTATTGACTATAAAGGATGAGAGAGAAGTCAACACTGATTACATGGCTCTGAAATCTACTATCTTGCAAAATACTGATTTTACTAAAAAAAAAAAAAAATGGGCAGAGAATTGGTAGTGTAAGTTTGGTTTTAGATATGTTGAGTTTGTATTAATAGTGGATATACAAGTGAACATAGCCCATAAGGAGTTGGAAATGCACAATTAAAATTTGGGCAAGATTAAAGCTGAAGATGTAACTTTGGGTGGAAGGCTACCTGCAGTGAGGTGAAAAGACATTTCATTAGAAAATAAAACAGGCCAGGCTTTGTGGCCCATTCCTGTAATCCCAGCACTTTGGGAGACTGAGGTGAGTGGATCGCTTGAGTCCAGAAGTTCAAGACCAGCCTGGATAACATAGGGAGACCCTGTCTCTACAAAAAATACAAAAATTAGCATGGTGTGGTGGCACCATCTGTAGTCCCAGCTACTTGGTGTCTGAGGTGGGAGGATCACTTGAGCCTGGGAGGCTGAGGCTTCAGTGAGCTGTGATCTCGCCACTGTACTCCAGCCTACGTGACAAAGCAAGAACCTGTCTTTAAAAAAAAGAAAAGAAAAATTAGATAATTACATCATTTATTGAATGAAAATATAGATACCCAAGGGAGTAGCTCTTTCTCTGGAGTAGCCCCTACTATGAAAATGTAACTTTAGGAGACACCAGCATGATGTACCTTCATGAATGCCTGTGCAGACAAGGTAGAAGAGGTAAAGAAAGAGCTAAAGAAGGAGATGAGGAGGCCAGGCGCGGTGGCTCACACCTGTAATCCCAGCACTTTGGGAGGCCAAGGCAGGTGGATCACAATGTCAGGACATTGAGACCATCCTGGCTAACACAGTGAAACGCGGTCTCTACTAAAAATACAAAAACAAAAAATTAGCCGGGCGTGGTGGTGGGTGCCTGTAGTCCCAGCTACTCTGGAGGCTGAGATGGAAGAATGGTGTGAACCCGGGAGGCGGAGCTTTCAGTGAGCCGAGATTGCGCCACTGCACTCTCCAGCCTGGGCAACAGAGCGAGGTTCCGTCTCAAAAAAAAAAAAAAAAGGAGATGGGGAAGAATGTCAGAGATGCTGGAGTGGAGGAGGAGACGGGATAGCACAGTGACATGGAGGCCAACAGAAGTGCAGGTTTCAGGTCTGGTGTGTGCGGAGTGAGGGGTCAGCAAGGCCCATTACTAAAGTAAGTTCATACTGAATCAAAATCAGTATTAGAGTTATGGAGGTAGAAACTAGATCACAGAAAGAAAACAACAACAGCAAAAATACAAGCCTAGAGAGAAAGGTTTATAGAGAAGTGATGTGAAATAGTGGGTTAGGGACAGAGCATGAGGGTCTCTAAGTTAAGGGTTAATTCTGTAGGCATTGAGAACCCCTTTGATGGTTTTTGAACTAGAGTTGATATAATGAGAGAAATAGTTGAGATAATGGTTGACAGAATGAAAAGAAAGAGATGCATAAGAATTACAGTCAGATATAGGCCACCCACTGCAGATGTTAAGCCCTGAAAGAAGCAACAGAGACCGTGACTTCTTTTCCTTCTTTTAATTTAAAGGGAGTCTATTCCATATATAACTGAGGGCCAGGGAAAGAGACTTAATAAACAGAGGTGATATAAGTCAGGCATTTCTTATCAGAAATAAACACAATTTGCATTTATAAAATGCTCTTGGGAGTCTTAAGTACATTCAGCAGCATTCTGTGGACTTGTGACATTGGAGGTGTTTTAACATGAGCATATGCATACCTGTGCAAATATAACATGATAGCCCATTCTAAGGATGCGTTTGTGTTAGACCTGTGTCCGGTTTGCCAGGCATTACAGTCATGTTAAAGTTCACAAAGATGGTATGATTTATAAAAGATACTAGGAAGGCATAATTTGAATTTAATATTGTGCAAATATATTTCCAAATTGCATTCTCTTGGGGTCATTCATGGTCAAGGTAGAAAGGGGTTATACAGGCCATCATGAGACTACAATGGCATTTCACAGTAATTCACATTAGTAAAATAGAAAATTGCTTTTAAAATTTTTTAATTCATGCATAATACTTGTACATATTTATAGGGTACATGGGATATTCTGATACATTCATATAGCATGTAATGATCAAATCAGGGTATTTAGGATAGCCATCATCTCAAACATTTATCATTTCTTGGTGTCAGGAACATTCTAAACCTTTTCTTTTAGTTATTCTGAAATATACAGTTAATTATTCTTTATTCTAGTCACCCTACTGTGCTATATCAAACACTAGAACTTATTCTATTTAATTTATGTTTGTTTGTACCCATTAATGAACATCTCTTCATCCTCCCGTCTACCCACACCCTTCCCAGCCTCTGGTAACCATCATTCTATTGCCAACCTCCATGAGATCAACCTTTTTAACTCCCACATATGAGTGAGCACATGTGATATTTGACTTTCTCTGCCTGGCTTATTTTACTTAACATAATGACCTCAGTTCCATGCATGTTGCTGCAAATGACAGGATTTTATACTTTTTTAAAGCTTGTATTTATTTAAGCCCTTCAACCCTTATATTGGTCATTACCTTAAAAAGCCATAATGTAATCCATCCATGATTTGTCTTGTGTGGTGCGGAATGATTCCAGCAGAGGAGCAGGCCTGTGTGTAGCCTGATGATACATATGTAAGAGGATGGGAATTTCAAGGTCTCTGCTCTTTAACACTGCTCTGCATACAGAATGCGGTAAATCAATCCAACTGCCTGTCCTGTTTCACCCCATTCAGGTTGATGACACTTTGTAAACACAAGCCACAATTAGGACACAGCTTGACAAATTAGAGCCCCAGACACAGTAGAGAACTCTTTTGACTTCTAAAGCAGCCACTCATCTGATACAATCAACACCAAATTTGAAAATGCACAGACTCAAAAGTAACAAGACACTAAAGTCACTTGGCAACCACTGGGTCATACTTCCTAATCAGCAGATAATTAGTATGGTCAGGTCAACATTGCATTTCCAAAATACTGGTTACTCTGGGATTCTTACAGAACACACTCTACTACAGCTACAGAGATTTAAGTTCGTCCGGTTATTTAACAGCATGTTGCGACACTCTGGTTACTTCTTATTCTAAAATTGAGCATTCAAACATTTCTTTGTGATAAACTCCGCTAGTTATGTACAGTTTGGGAGTTGGCTGTTTATTTCAAATGAAGAGTATTTCAAGTCTTCATCATACTCACTTAGCATTTAGCCTGTCAGTGCCAGCACCCAGAGAAACAGTCTACTAGCTATTGTTCTTACTTTAGGAGAAAGTTAGGCACAAGACATGGAACAGCCAGGGACACATGTCAACACTGCAGCATAACACTCCAGTAGGTAAGGACAAGATCATCAAGCGGAGACTTGGACAGAACATGCTGTGCTGCAGGCATTGTTTTGAACTGTCCCCATTATGAAGATAGGAAACCTGAGGCATAGAAGAATAGATTTCTCACCTGTAAGCCACACAGTCAGTAAGTGCAGAACCTGGGTTTGAACCCCACCAGTCTGGTCTAGAGTCTAGACTCTTAACCATGTTACTACGTAGCCCTTCTATGAAGTTTCTGTGCTGATTTGACTCTGTAGCCTGGAAAGTCCTTCATGGAGGGAGCAATATTTTATGCATTTATACCAAACTACTGCCTGTTACCCGGCTTAGAAAACAGTAGAAACTAAGAACATGTTCTGATTCATTAATTATTATTTTTAAACATTGAAATGTTAATCCTTTGTATGATTAAATTGTATTGCCTTCTTTCTTAAATTCCCAGGGCAAGAACGAAAGAGTGAAAACATCAGTTGATTCTATCGTATTTTAATTTTATCATTTCTTTTTTTTAATTGTGGCATTTCTATTTTACTGCTTGCTAATAGGCAGTTTTTTAGGCCTATGCTTTGTGTATTGTTGATGACATGTATGAAATTATTTTATTTTATTTGGCTGTAGGTTTATTCTTATTTCTACAACTATCTCAGGAACTCTGTAAAGACACTTGCTTTCTTTTTTGTCAAAGCAAAAATAAAGCTAAATAATAAGGATGCATTTGTGGGTAATTTCCAGACCTAGCCTATTTTGCATAACATCTGTATTCAATCAGGGACTACAAATTTAAGCAAACTGCTCTAATCATATTTTGTAAATTCAGTTTGTCTTGATTATTTAAAAGATGGTATCAAGATTGGTAGATTTAAATATAGGTTAAATCTATTTTATAGCCATTCATCCATCTACATTTTGTAATAATGATGGAGAAAGATTAGCGCTAACAAAAAAAAAGTTACAAAAAAATAAATAGTGGTGTACCTCAGAGATATTGTGGGTTCAGTTCTAGACCACTGCAATGAAGCAAATGTTGCAATAAAGGGAATATCATAAGGCAAACCACACAAATTTTTGATTTCCCAGTGCATATAAAAGTTGTTTAAACTATACTATAGGAAATGTGCAATAACATTGTATCTTAAACAGTGTATGTGCTTTAATAAAAATACGTTATTGTCAAAAAATGCTACTGATCATCTGAGCTTTCAGCGAGTCGTATTTTTTTTTTTTTTTTTGCTGGAGGCAAGACCCTCCACCAGCAAAAACATGACCCTCTGAAGGCTGACTGATCAGTGTGGTGGCTGCTGAAGGTTGGGGTGGCTGTGGCAATTTCTCGAAATAAGGCAACAGAGAGGGTTGCTGCATCCATGGAGACTGCCTTTCATGAAAGATTTCTCTGTAGCATGCAGTGCTGTTTGATAGCATTTTACCCACTATAGAACTTCCTTTGAAATTGGAGTCAATCCTCTGATACAGCTTTATCCACTAAGTTTATGTAATCTTCTAAATCCTTTGTTGTCATTTCAGCAACGTAAACAGCAGCTTCACTAGGAGTACATTCCATCTCAAACTGCTTTTTTTGTTCGTCCATAAGAAGCCATTCCAGCCAGGCGCGGTGGCTCACGCCTGTAATCCCAACACTTTGGGAGGCTGAGGCGGGTGGATCACCTGAGGTTAAGAAGTCGAGACCAGCCTGACTAACATGGGGAAACCCCATCTCTACTGAAAATACAAAAATTAGCCAGGTGTGGTGACACATGCCAGAGGCTGAGGCAGGAGAATCGCTTGAACTCGGGAGGCAGAGGTTGCGGTGAGCCGAGATCGCACCATTGCACTCCAGTCTGGGCAACAAGAGCGAAACTCCGTCTCAAAAAAAAACAAAAAAAAACAGCCATTCCTTGGGTACTAAGCTATGAGGACGCAAAGGCATAAGAATGATATAACAGACTTAGTGACGGTTGATGGGTGACAAGGAATAAAAGACTACACACTGGGTACAGTGTACACTGCTCGTGTGACAGGTGCACCAAAATCTTAGAAGTCACCATTATGGAACTTTTCCATGCAAACAAACACCACCTGTTTCCCAAAAACTACTGAAATTAAAAAGAAAAAGAAAAAAGAAATGACTTCATCTAAGTTAACATTTTTTGAAGGAGTTGCTTCTTTGCTCATAAAATAAGCAAAGTAGGATATTGTTTAAGAGTGTGGCGTGGGAGTCTGAAATTGTAGCCATTCAATCACATCTTCAGGCCCCACTTTTAACTCTAGTTCTCTTGCTATTTTTACCACATCTACAGTTACTTCCTCCACTGAACTCTTGAGTCATCCATGAGGGTTGGAACCAACTTCCAAACTCCAGTTAATGTTGATATTTTGATCTTTTCTCATGAATTATGTATGTTCTTAATGGTGAATCCTTCTCAGAAGGTTTTCAATTAACTTTGCTCAGATCCATCAGAAGCTATCTATGGCACCCACAGCCTTATGAAATGTATTCTCCAATTCCCTGATGCCAAGGTGTCCAACAATTCAATTAAATTCTAATGCTAGCTATGCAGTTAGCACAGATGCCACAGCTCAAGGGCTCTGTCCCTCAAGACTGCTAGCACTTCAGATGCCAGCTCCAAATGGGGTCCCCAAGCTACCCACACTTTTGTCTAACTAGAACTTGGGAAATTCCCATAATCCTGTCTCTAGTTCAGTAATTGGTGAGAATGCCTTGCAGAACTGAGGAAAGCATTTCACTTATGATTACCAGTTTTTGATAAAGGATGCAACTCAGGGGCAGCCAGATCGAAGAAATGCGTAGTAAGGTATGAGGGGGAACCCTGAGTTTCCATGTCCTCTCCAGGTGCCCCATCCTCCCAGCACATGGATGTATTCACCATCCTGACAGCTCTCCAAACCTTGCCCTGTAGGGGGTATTATTGCGATTTCATTCCATAGGCATGAGGGATCAAATCATTGCCCACTGGTGATTGTGCTCACTCTCCAGGCCTCTCTCCCCCTTTTTTTTTTTTTTTTTTTTTTTTTTTGAGACGGAGTCTTGCCCTGTCGCCCAGGCTGGAGTGCAGTGGCGCCATCTCGGCTCACTGCAAGCTCTGCCTCCTGGGTTCACACCATTCTCCTGCCTCAGCCTCCCGAGTAACTGGGACTACAGGCGCCCACCATCACGCCTGGCTAATTTTTTTATATTTTTAGTAGAGACGGGGTTTCACCGTGTTAGCCAGGATGGTCTCGATCTCCTGACCTCATGATTCACCTGCCTTGGCCTCCCAAAGTGCTGGGATTACAGGTGTGAGCCACCATGCCCGGCCACCTCTCTCCCTTTTCCAGAAGTTAGAGGGTGGGGCTGAAATTTTTAACCCCAAATTTTTAGCTCTGGTGAAGAGCTAAAAATCTGAAACTGTTTAGGGTGGTCTGCCGTGTGTCATCTCATTAACATAAACCAAGGAATGGTCAGAGGAGGTTAATTATGAATGACAAAAGATACTCCAGTCACTTAAGAAATATCAAAGGTTTTAGGAGCTCTGTGTCAGGAAGCAGGGCAAAGACCAGATAATTAATTTTTTATTATACAACATATAGGCAGACTAATATGTATATTATATGCTGTGTATTGGTAAATAAATTAGATGGTCATTTAAATAGCCCAGACTAGTCTATGACTTCTAAACATAATCCTCGACTGTAAGCAGCATCACTGTTTGGTAAATATGAAACTATAATATGTGCCACACATTCTACCATTCTAGCTTATGTCTACTTAACATTTTTTAAAAGAGCTGCATCTTTGCTCATAAAATAAACAAAGTAAGGTGTTGTTTAAGAGTGTGGCATGGGAGTCCCTCAGGCCTAGACTTGAGTTTCAACCCTGATATGTGCCCTTGGGTTAGGTACATAACCTCTCTAAGCTTGCCTTTCTTGTTTGCAAAGTGAGAATAATACTTACATGACAGGCTGTTGTTTGGTGAGGCTCTCTAGTGAAACTCTAAGCACAGGCCAGGCGCTGTAGCTTATGCTTGTAATCCCAGCACTTTGGGAGGCTGAGACAGGCAGACCACTTGAGCCCAGGAGTTCGAGACTAGCCTCGGCAACATAGGGAGGCTCGCCTCATGTCTACAAAACATAAAATAACTAGTGGGGCGTGGTGGCAGGCGCCTGTAGTCCCAGCTACTCGGGAGGCTGAGGCAGAGGGATCGCTTGAGCCTAAGTGGTCAAGGCTGCAGAGCCGTGATTGTGCCACTGCACTCCAGCCTCTATGACTGGAGTCATACAGAGGGAGACCCTGTCTCAAGAAAAACAAAAAAGAAACTCATAGCACAGTACAAAGTTCATGGAAGCTCTTGCTTTAAGAACACACTTGTGTTTGTGTAACTGCCAAGTGTCATGGAACACTGTCATGCCTATTCTTTGTCACTCAGTTTTTCCCTCAAGCATTTTCAGGCTCTCCTTTTCCATTCGCTCCTTTGACTTAACATACAAACGTGTGGCTTCTGTTTTCTTTTCTTTTTTTTTTTTGAGACGGAGTTTCCCTCTTCTCACCCAGGCTGGAGTGCAATGGCATGATCTCGACTCAGTGAAACCTCTGCCTCTCGAGTTGAAATGACTCTCCTGCCTCAGCCTCCCAAGAAGCTGGGATTACAGGCATGCGCCACCCCTGCCCAGCTAACTGTTTTGTATTTTTTGTAGAGATGGGGTTTCACCATGTTGGCCAGGCTGGTCTCGAACTCCTGACCTCAGGTGATCTGCCCGTCTCGGCCTCCCAAGATGCTGGGATTACATGCGTGAGCCACCGTGCCTGGCCTTCTGTCTTCTTCCAAAAAAAGACAGAGTAAGGGAGAGAAAGAGGAGGAAGGGAAAGTTTACCTGGATATTAGTCTTTTTCATTTCTAGGCCTTTTGCACACCCGTTGCCATTGAATTTTTTTTTTCTTTGTTTTTTTGAGACGGAGTTTCATTCTTGTTGCCCAGGCTGGAGTCTAATGGTGTAATACTGGCTCACTGCAACCTCCGCCTACCAGGTTCAAGCGATTCTCCTGCCTCAGCCTCCTGTGTAGCTGGGATTACTGGAATGTGCCACCACACCCGGCTAATTTTCTATTTTTAGTAGAGACAGGGTTTCTCCGTGTTGGTCAGGCTGGTCTTGAACTCCCAACCTCAGGTGATCCACTTGCCTCAGCCTCCCAAAGTGCTGGGATTACAGGCGTGAGCCACCACGCCCAGCCACCATTGAATTCTTATATGACACTACCTTGTACATTATTCATCTGAAGTGAAATCTTCCACTTTCAAGAGAGAAAAATCTCAAAACATCGATTGTGTCATTAAGGACATTCTGCTTTCTGGGATGTACTCCCTTAGCATGAACTCCTTCTTCCCACTAAGGTAGTCATGCGCTCAACCAATCGTCCCCTCTTCCTTTTTGCACGTACATCTTTCTTCACTCGTATACCTGGCTGCCTCTCCATGCCTGCACAAAAGTTGTGTCTTAGGAGACCCAGCCCAAATCTCATACCATTCACTGGAAGAAATTTTTCTCTCCTCTGACGTCTTGAAGTAATCATATTTCCATGATTTCTTTACTGTTTAGTTATCTGCTGCCTTCCAACTATTCTTCTGTTTGCAGAATTGGGTGTTCTTAATCTTACACTGTTGTTGTTTAACCTTTCTGAAACTATTGTATACTTCCCCAATTGGACTGTTGTCTTTTTTTAAGATCAGAGGCTGTATCTTAGATTTCTTTAATATTACCTAAATTGACTGGCAGGTACATTTAATGTGGGAATGCCTAATCCATTTTAATCAGTTCCTTCGTGTTCATGTATTTTTTTTTCAATCACAATGGTAGAGTGCTTCATAAGCAACCAGAACAGTGATGTAGGGATTCATATCAAAAATAACCAAAATAACCAGATGGGCTTTAATTTGGCTATTTTGTTAATACAGTAATAACCAATATGTGTTTCTGCAGGGTAGACTCTGTACCCTCTTTGGCTTGTGCTACATGAAGCAGTGGAAACCAAATACCAATGGCTGGAAGTAGGGCAGAGGGGAGAATGGTGAATTTGAGTGTGACCAGTATAAATGATGTTGATCAAATGTGAGAGTCCCAGTGCATTTTGAAAGTGCTTGTATGGTGGGTGCATTGCTATTTGTCCAATCCTATTGGTGGGCTGGCATGTGATACTTTATAAGCTTCTTGCCAATCTCCACAAGTACCTTTAGCCCTGTGGGTACTGATTTATGTGTTTGGCAGCTCTTACACTCAGATGCCAACTCCTGAAATAAAGTGTCTCAGTATAAGCTGGTAGGTCAGGTCCTGGCTTCTTTGCCTTGAAGTTCTCCAAGCTTCTTGGCTGTCAGTATTGGCAGTGAGGAAGCTGCTACTACAGCTGTTTATGGATCAGACTGCTCTGTGATTCAGTACTGAATCCATCTCTTGGACACCGTTCCTTTTGATTTATTTGGTGTCCACTTAAAGAAAAACAAATTGGGACTTAAATACACACACACCTACATAAATCCGTTTCTTTTTAACACATTATTTAAAATAATAATAGTCACATTTAATTAATAGATTGAAAGTTTTCTAGCATTTGAAATTTTATTGAAAGTGAAATGTAAGCTATATTTTTTCCTTAGAGATGGCTTATCATCTTTAGAAGCTAGTTTATGCCATTTGCATTATGCCTGTGAACCAAATGATGTAAAATTTTGTCCTATTCAAAGAAAAAATGATACAGTTTAGTGAGCTATAACACCTTCTTGAGAGAATGCTAAATTGTAATAGGTCCAATTTGAGGTGACAAAATGTCTGTATTACATACTTTAACTTTGCCTCTTTTTATAGCCTAAATGAGGCATCTCAAAATTAATGCAGCCAGAGATCGCAAAGGCATTTGAAGTAATTCCTCGACTACTTATTACTTTTTCTCAACAGAGCTCACCAAATAAATGGTGTTACCAGTGGGACTAATAGAGTAACTACCAGTCAGAATGTCTGCCAGTTCATGAAATGTCTCCAACTCAATCCACACTAACAACTGAATAAACTATTTCAGTTCATGTAATGAAGAACTAGAACCTTAATGTACCATTTACTGAACAGTGAAAAATAATATATATTTATATCCATGAAAAGGAAAGTGGAAAGTCGAAGCAATTATCAGGATATCTCAGGTCAAAGTAAAATTTGGGATCTGTGTAACCTAGATGAATGTCAGTTCCGTGATATAGGTTGTGTTTCTCTGTACACATGATCTAAATTTCCCCAAAACTTACCATAGCATTATTTTATCAACCTTTGAAAATGCCTTTGTCTCTTTTTCTTTTACTCTTTTCTTTCTACCACTCTTCAGCATTCCATTTATTAGTAATTCTGTACTCAGTTCATGCGAAAAACCATTAAAGGTGGGATTAATGAGTTTTTACTTTAAAAAAAGAGTGATAGGCCAGGCACAGTGGCTCATGCCTATAATCCTAACACTTTGGGAGGCCGAGGTGGGTGGATCACCTGAGGTCAGGAGTTTGAGGCCAGCCTGGTCAACATGGCGAAAGCCTGTCTCTACTGAAAATACAAAAATTAGCCGAGCATGGTGGCACATACCTGTAATCCCAGCTACTCAGGAGGCTGAGGCAGGAGAATCACCTGAACCCAGGAGGCAGAGGTTGCAGTGAGCCGAGATCATGCCATTGTATTCCAGCCTGGGGTACAGAGCAAAACTCCATCTTAAAAAAAAAAAAAAAAAGTAAGAGAGAAGGTACATATATATGCACTCACAGACACACACACATATACTTTATATTTGTAAACATGTATAGGTTGAGTGTTATTGATAATAACTGTTGAATGAAAAACTATATCACAAAATAAAACGTAGAAAAAATAATTTCTAATAGATCTGTATTGCTTATATTATTATCCCAGCAAAGCCCTGGCACTTGAAACTTATTTTATTTTGAAATAACTTTAGAATATAAAAGTTGCAAAATTATTACAGAGCTCACCCATACCTTTAACCCAGTTTTTCTAATGTTAATATCTTACATCCTTATAGTATAATTACTCACACCAATAAATTATCGTTGGTTCAACAATTAACAAAACTACTGACCTCATTTGGATTTCACCAGTTTTTCCACTGTGTCCACTAATTTCTCTGGCAGTGAGGAAGTGACGGATGGATCTGCCATGACATTCTGGCTTGGGATGGTTCCAGGTGTAGGCCGATGCAGGTCCAAAGAACCCACATCTCCTGTAGGGCCAAAGCTTTTCTTTAAGGTACATCATTTTTCACTCACCTTCTCTTATATTTTGTACTTTATCTTTTTAATGTTTATATATATAGTTTGTATATATATACACACACATATATTGACATTTATTTTTTCAGATTTTTGCAGCAACACATCTTTAGGAAAAATAAGGCTACTATTGTGAGTTCTTATCATCTCTTTTTATTTATAGAGCAGTAACGTAATGTGTGCCTACTTTGTACTGGACATGCGGCCTGGTACTAGGCATAAAGTGGTGAGCTAAGGAGAAATAGTTCTTACTTTTTATCAAATAATCACTCTCCATATAATTACAAGCCTTATAAGTGCTGTGAAGGGCAATGCAGGGAATGATAAGAATCTGTACGATGGAGACGTGATCCGGTTTGGTGAGTTGGAGAGAGAGAAGTGACATTTGAACTGAGGAGCTGAGCAAGGGATAGGAGTAAACTAGGTGGGGCTGGTAAGGGGGGCTGTGAGTAAAAGGACTAGCATGTGCACAGATACTGAGCTGAGAGCAAGAAACAGGAAACAGAAGGGGATGTTGTAGCATCGTGAAGCTTGGAGAGGGGAGTGCTGGCCAATAGGCATTCGGGCCGTATTGAGATTTGGGTCAACTTCAAAAGCAGTGGAAAGCCATTAAAGGGACAGTGGAGCTGAAAAATATCACGATGCTATAGTGCTGCCAAAGGATTAGGGGAGGTGGTAAAAAAGAGGAATGGGTTAAAATAGGTGGGCAGCTGTGGAAACAGAACACAGATAGAATGGAGATAGTGTCATAGGCATCCCTGTTGGTGGATATGGAAAGACTTCAGACCAGGGTAACTCCTGGGTTTCTGGGTTGTTTAACAGAATTGATATTGGTGTTAATGACTGCTCAAAGCAACACTGAAGGAAAAGCAGATTGTTTTTTGCCTTTCTGACATCAAAGAAAGGGTGGAGACACTCTCTTTTCTGTCCTGATGTTGGTCATGAGATCATATGAGACTGAACTGAGTCATGAAACTCCAACCTCCCATCCGGTGAGATCCCTGGTATTCTCTGTATGAGTGGGAAGAGAGGTTTAAAGTCAATCAAGATGTCCTGTTCCCTGGGGTCCTGGCCCTGGTCTGGTGGTCTTCTCACTTAAATACTCCCTCCATGAAGCTCAGGGCTCACCTATGATTTATATGCTAAGGATACTCAGGTCTCTGGCTCTTCTGAGAATTCTCTGGTGAACCCCAGATATGTATGTGCATCTGACAGTTAGAAACTTGTAGTCTTTTTTAATCCAGAAACATGATCCTCCTCCTTTATTCCGTGTATTGGCTTCTTTGATTACCCACATCAGAAGCCTGGATGTCATCCAAAAATTGTTACCTTACTTCTGCCTCACTTGCCCACACCTCACATACACTTAGACCAGGTCCTGCCGATAATGCCTAATCTGTGTCCATCCTCTTCTCATTCCTCCCCTGACCCACCGTCATTCCCGCTATGTCCATCTGAATCCTGCTTTGTGACATTATTGCAGGTGTCCTCCCATGGCCTCCTGTGCCTTGCATTGCCCTCAGGCCACCCTCTGTACTGCTGCCAAGGTGATTTTTCTGGTATACAAATCTGATTGTGCCAGTTCCAATCTTAAAATTCTTTGGTGGCTGTCCTTTAATTCTGTTTGAGTTGACCATTTACCACAACACACAACACCTGTAATCTCCTGCCCCTCCAGGCTTACTAAACCCTTTCCTCTAGTTGTCTACACCAATTTATGGTTTTGCTATTGGACACGGTTCCACCCTTTGTTGCTTTGTTGTATCTCCAGAATTCCCCTTTCCTTTTCCACATCTGAGAAATGTATCCTTTAAAGTGTACCTCATTCATTGTCCTAGGGAAACTCCTATGTTTATTCCAAAGCTTAATTCGGGTGCCCCATGGCCGTTTATCTGCCCCTGTGGCTGTTAATCACATGGCACCATCATGGTCAATTATTTGTCTAAGCTCACTTGCAGTGCTGGCTTCTTCAAGTCAGGGACTGTGTTTGAATCCTGGTAGTATCCTCTCCCCTAACACACTTCATAGCACGTAGGAGCCTGGAACACACTTAAGAACTTAGAACAATGCCTGGCACAGTAGAGATTCAACTAATATTTGAATTAATGAGTAATAGGTGTACAATAAATGTTGGTTAAGTAAAAGATAGGGTGTATATATGGCTCTGAGCAATAGAGGAAAGGCTGATATGGCTGCACAGCTCTGTGACCCAGTTCCCAACTCCTTAGACATTTATGTATTGATATGTGCATCTGAATCCCATCTTAACATCAAGCTTATCTCCCGCAAATACTTCCAAGAATCTTTCCCCTCTGGCCATGCCATATTATTCACTTCCTACCTTGAATTCACTTTCATACTTAGATGAGTAACTTAGCTCCTCTTCTTGGAGTGCTTTCCTACCATTGTTCAATTTTGCCTCTGAAAATTGTACCTATTCTTTTTGTCCTAGCCTAAAAGTCTCTTCCTCCTGGAAACCTCTGGTATTTCACAGTTTAATTCATTCTAACCCCGTTTTTACTTTTATGAAATTTGAAATCTCTTCGAATTTTCCTATCCTATTTTGTAATAGTTACTACCTGTTTATCTCAACTGGACTGTAAGCTGCTTGAGGGCAGGGATCCTATTTTGCTTATAATGCAAGACCTTGCACATAGTAACTGTTGAGTGAAGTTTGTTGGATTGAATTAATAATTTTCAATTATTGATGCTTTAGGTGCTCTGGAGGTTTTCAGTAAGTAATTCACTGAGATTGCTCAAATTTCTAAGCCTAAAACATTTTTATATTTTTCGATACTCATTGTTTAACAAATGTTTATGCATCTGTGCCACATGTTTATTATATGTGGGCAATGCACTATGCTAAGCTCTGAGGATGCAATAGTTTCTTAGACAGATATGGTCATTGCATCCATCCTGGAAGTTGTAGTTTAGTAGGAAAATCAGGCCAATCATACAACAACTATTTATTGAGTGCCTACTTCAGTAACAGGTACTAGAGATATGACAGTGAGCAAAAAGAGAAAAGTTCCCTTGTCCCTTGGAATATGCTGTCTAGTTGGGGAGACAGGTTAAATAAACTAAACATACTAACAAATATAACCTTGAGTTAACCCATGCTAAGTACTCCGTGCCATGAGAATTCAGAGCAAGTTGACCAAGACCTGGAGGTTAGGGAGGGCGTCTTACAGTTGAGCATCAGCTAATCAGCTTAGCAAGGAGAGAGGAGAACATCTAGTGTCACTGCCCCAGAGAGAGCAAGTGGGGATGATGGGAGATAGGGCTAGGATTAATTAATACATTATAATTGCACACCAAATGCTCTTTTTAGAATTCCTCATTCTCTTGGTGTATATCAGAAATAAATGTTTCCTTCAAAATGTTATATTTTTAACACAGTTTAACTTCTCTCTTTCAGTGTCTATGGCATTAGAATAAGAGTTATAGTAAACAGTTAAAAAAAAAAAAAGTTCACATATTGGCTGGGCATGGTGGTTCACGCCTGTAATCCCAGCACTTTAGGAGGCTGAGGCAGGAGGATCATTTGAGTTCAGGAATTTGAGACCAGCCTGGCCAACATGGTGAAACCCCATCTCTACTAAAAATACAATAATTAGCCATTACAGGTAGCACATGCCTGCAATCTCAGCTACTCAGGAGGCTGAGGCAGGAGAATTGCTTGAGCCCGGGAGGCAGAGGTTTCAGTGAGCCAAGATGGTGCCACTGCACTCCAGCCTGGGTGACAGAGCAAGACTCAGTCTCAAAAAAAAAAAAAAAAAAAAATTCACATATTAATTGCATATAGTATTTAAGTTCAGCCCACTTTTCTAAAAGTAACGTAAATGGCTTTTCATGAGAGAAATTTTAGTATAAAGGCAGGTGGAGAACCTTTAAAAAATATATGGCATTTCTAATAGTCATTTAATCACTGGCCTGAGGAAAACCTGAGAATAAAAAGGGCCCACTGAATTTAAACACTGGTCACACTCATATTTTTATTTGGTCATGGGTAGTGTATTTATGTTAAAATAACATCTAGAGTAACCTGAATAATCAGGAGAACTTGTATTCAATATAACTGAGTGTAAGAAGAAAGCAATACCAAGAAATATTTTTAAATTGTCTTTTACATAATTCTGCATAGGAAAATTCTGGTATTTAGCAATTGTGGAATTATTTCTAGGTTAATCTTTTCTTCAGCAAATGTAGTAAACTGAGTTGTTAAAGTATGTATTAGGTTTAATGCTTTTCACAATGTATAGATAATAATTTAATCATTAACCTAATTAAAATATAGGTTCATGATTATATAACCTAAATGGATTTAGAAAAAGAACATATTTGTACATAATAATTTCTTATAATCTTGAAATAAAATATCTTGCTAGATGAGTGATGTCCTACAAGAAAGATTTTACTGGTCTGTGGAATAATCATTTATTCTCATTCTTCTCAGTATGAAATAGCCTCTCTAACTTATGGGGTGTGAGCACAAGTGGACTCACATATTATTCTAAGGTTTTTGGCCTGAGCAACTGAGTGAATAATTCCGCCATTTTTGAAATTGAGAAGATACCGGAAGGAACACCTTTTTTTTTTTTTTTTCAGAGCAAGGTTGATATTAAGAATCCTGGATCTGGTTTTCAGAGAAGATCTAAGGCTGAAGGTAGACATTTGGGAGTCAGGATGATATGGGTGGGAAGGTCATGAAGGTAGCTATGTTGGAGCCTCTTTTAGCTACAGAGTGAGTTTAAATAGTGCAGAGGAAAGGTCATAGGAAAGTAGCAACTAGCCCATGCCAACATTTAGAGTTTGAAAGAATGAGAGGAGGAGATTCAAGCAAAGGAGAAACAAAGGAGGAAAGCCAGAAGAATGTCTTGGCTGCTGAGTAAAGAAGCTGTTCAAAGATGGAGTGATAAGTTATGTCAGTGGCTGCTGAGAATTTGAGAAGTTGAGGACTGAAAATTCCCATCAGATTAGAAAACATGGAGACTATTGATGGCTGTGATGAGGGTGGTTTCATCAGAGGGGTGTGGACACCAACTACATTGGATTCTAGAGAAAATGGAATGTGAGGAAGCATGGATATAGCTAGAATTAATTTCTGCCCTCTAAAATTTACATGTGTTGTCCATTATGTATTTAAATACAGTGCTAATATAACAAGGAACATTCATAAACAGTTAAAGAGATAAAGTATATTATTATGACTGTACTTCTTGTAAGTACCCACATGCTTCATATTTAGTCCAAGAAAACCATTCCTTCCACTTTATATCTACTTATATTATAAAATGTTCAATTGGGCTTAAATACAGGGAAAATTTCCTATTTAAGACACTGATGCTAATTCATCTTATTACATCCTCTGGGCTGGCTGGAGGGAATATATATAAGTATCAGATGATAATCTTACATCATCCTGAGTAGGATGATGTCAGACAGGTCAGACATACCTTTGTTTAAATCCTGACTTCTCTCTTTACTACCTGTGTGACCCCAGCAAGTTACCTAATCTTCTAAGCCTATTTTCTCAAAGGTAAAATATGGACAGTAATGACATGAGGATAAATTAAGATATTATGTTTTAATTATTTAGCATAATGTCAAGCAAATAGTAAAGGCTCTGTAAACGGGTGCAAATTTGCATTGCCAGGATTACTCTTGTTCTTGAATTGGTCATAACTTAAATACTATGCAATTTAGTACACAGAAGATAGATCTTCTAATAAAGAACAGAAAAATGAGCTGCCTGAGAGTAAGCCATACCTTATAAGCCATAGTTTTTGGTTTGTGTTACTCTGTCCATGTTTATTTCTTGGTTTGTTTCCTCATCTTTAGTAAAGTTGTATAAGCATAGTAGGTAAGACAGCAGGCTCTGTAGAGCAGATTTGTAATCTTAATCCCCTGGAATTACCTGGATAGTCCAGCTCTATCCTCTATCTTCCCATCCTTTCATGTCTAATCAGCACTGCTAGTGATAATAGCTAACACGTATTGACTGCTTCCTAAGTACTGAGCACCGTTCTAAAGATTTTATAGCTGTTAACTGATTTAAACGTCGCAGCCCTAGGTAATAGGTACCATTATTACCTCCATTTGCCCAGATGAGGAAACTGAGGCACAGAGAGGTTAAGTAACTTGCCCAAAGATGACACAGTTGGTAAACAGTGAAGCTGGGATTCAGTCAGGCAGGCTGGTCACACAATTTTCACTCTTAACCACTTCATCCTAATTCCACTTGGGATGATAAGATTGCATTACATTATCACAGCTTTTCTGTGGTGCAGATCGTAAAGTGGGACCAGTATCCTTCCCCAGCAATTAATGAGTGGCTGATGATTTGTGTTGGGGATCAAGGTGTTTCGTCCCACCTTCAGTCACCAGGGGGTGCCATTCAGGTAGGTTTATGAAAACACTGAAAACCAGAGTGATGGTATTCTCTTGATTAGCTATAAATGGTAGTCATTAAGATGCAAGGTTTTGAGGGTTAGGTTCTTTGGTGCTTATACCCAAAGAAGAAAGAGCCATTTTTGTATTAAGTCATCTAAAAAGTTCTCATATGCTTAGCAAGAAAGCTAAATTAAGCTCTGCACTGGGTAAAATTATAAACATGCTGTCTGCTCCAGATGAGTAAGTGAATATAAATAGAACAATTGGTACACATGGCCCTAATGGTATAGCTTCCCTGTTCCCTATGTAATGTAAATCACCAAATGTGAGCATTTCCACCTGACAAACTGTCAGTCTCAGAAGAGCACATTCAATACATGTTACACAACAACCAAGATTGCCCTTTTCTTCAGCGTGGTGTTTTTACTTTCCACATCCAGCAGTTAGTACTAAGGCCTGAAACCCTTAGTTACAGAACAAAGTGGCTTAGCAGTAATCGAGCCTGTGTGAGGCTAAGGGAAGAATAATGAACATTCCCTGCAAGCTTCCTGCCTAGATGCAGGTGCAGGAATCAGGAGGTCATGAATAATGCATGACATGCAGATTAGGTGGTGGTTTCTCCTACTGAGGTTTTGACGTTGCTACCTGCCTGGCTTCTATATGTGGAAAGAAGGCAAAAGAGGATGGCAAAAAGTGTCACAGTTTAAAGACTGAGCTCAAAAAAACATGCCATATCCTTTTGAAGAAATAAAATTTAGGGGGTTGGTGAAGTGCAAGGCTTATGGTTTACTTTATCAGATGAAGTATGGGCCAAGTTATCAGTGTACTTCTTCCCTTTGAGGACAAAAATAAAGCTTTCTTGATTTACCTTTTTAATTTAGGAAACCTTGTAATTATTCGTTCATACACACACAATCAGGACTTCTTTTCCAAAGACTTTCCTAAGGAATTCTTTTCCTGAGACTGCTAAACCATTATAGGAATTCTCCATCTACAGTATTTGATCTATGGATCAGTGAAATTTTCCTAAAAGATACAAATACCTAGATAATGTTGTAATTATGTATTAAACAGACCCTCTTTTTCTTCACTAATGTATGCAATAAACAGCATCAATAAGAGAATACTTTTGTCATTAAACTTCACCCAGTGGAAGTTTCATGAAGTAGTTTCTTTGTACTCCTAGGGTTAAGGAGGGGACAATATAAAAAAAGTAAACGTCTAAAGGATAGAGGACAAATTAAAGAACTGTGAGTATTTGGGGCTGATTAAACTTTATTTAAATAGTTAGGATTGTGATACTCCAGTGAGGGTATAGGGAAAGTTCAGGAGAATTTCTTGCACTTCCTCTTAGGTCAGGGGGCTTTAACCGGGGAGAAGTTTTTTGGCTCAAATATCCATTTTAAGGATTGTATTTCAAGCAGACAGAAAGTAAGAAAGTAAAAGAATAAAAGAAAAAATTACGCTTGCTACCTTTCGTACAATTTTTATGTACTTTTATTGCATTTCCCCCCTCTTTGTCCAATTTGGGATACTGGATTATGAACTGGCTTTCATTTCTAGCTGAGTCTGTCATTTCCACTAGGCCCCAGTTTGGCTGGACGCCAAGACCAACAGGTGATCCTTGTAGCTGCAAAACAGCAGGAAGTGGGCCGTGCTTGAATGAGACAGTTCACCAGAGGGGCTGTCTGGCCTCTCTCCATCTTTCTGCATAATTAACACCCCCTCCCCCATGCCGAGCAGAAAATCTGTGCTGAGCAGCTCAGCTGCAGCAGCCATTGAGAAGCACTGTAAGGAAAAGAATGTTAATAAGGGATGTTGGAAGAAATAAGCCTTCCGAGTGCAAAGTGCAGTCTGGCTCTGGGTTTAGGGAAAGACTGCAGTTGGCCCTTAGGCGGGGCTGGAACTTCTTTATCTGTTTCGGAATGATTTTTACTTACTAAATAACTAGAGAGCTGAGTTTCTTACAAACTGGACTTTAAGACCAGTTTTAAATCCCCATTTTTCTTCTTGTAAATAAGAGCAATGTATGAAGCATAAAGGGTGAAGGTAATATAAGCTAAGACTGCTTAGATCTCACAAATCCTGGCTAAAGATAGACCATAACAGGAAGCTGGCAGCCGGAAGTAGGGCGTATTGTTTTGCCAGTTAGTGACCCACAAAGAGGCGGAGGTTTACTAGCTAGGCTTTGATTGGAAGATAACAGCAGTTTCCGGAAGCTTTAAGCTATTTCCAGTGGATGAGTCCAACCCTGGAAGCTTGGGAAGCAGTATATTCTTCACTTCTCCTTTATCTGGCTAAAATTTTGAACTGACTTTACTTTCTTCAAAGCCCAGTGGTAGCGCATCACTTCCAGAATGAACTCCTAGGAGTACCTGTTTTCCCTTCCTTCCTCCCCGGTGGCCGCAGATTCTGTCGCAGCATATTTGAATGACGTTGTCTTGCGTCCTAGAGTTTTAAATATGGTAGAATGAAAGAGGGGGCACTTAGACGCCTCTTTGTGCCCACCCTCATGGGAATAGGTACAAAGAGGGCTTACTGAACCCAGGCACCATACCTTAGATAACTTTTACCCACTCTTGTACCTGGCAAGGGTTAGGTGTTCAGTAACTTTTGTTGGACTGAATGAGTGCATCAGTCCTGCCTCTGGGAGTCTTCAGAGCGAACATTGTGACAGACCTGTTGTCTTGAGAGTGGTTAAGAAGGAAAAAAGGACCACAGATTTGCAGGCATAGGAATTTAATTGCATCATTTACTAAGAGTGGATCAAGTTCTGGGGATTTTGTATTAAGCAATTCTAAAAGAGATTATTTATAAAACAGATGCCATTTTTTAAATTTGCAATTGGGAATATGCTTTTTCAATAACTGGATTATTCTCATCTGTCTACAGGGTACATCCGTCCCCAGTATCAAGGGTCCGGGGAAATCGAATGAATAATCAAAAGTTTCCTTGGTGAGTATACAGTCTAATATGAGAATTTGTAGGTCTTACGGGAAATTTTAATAGGGCTTATGTTAAAATTAAGAGAATTCCTACTTCTCTATACAGAGTGCATTCCTGCTAACTGGACTATGTGGTCTTCCTTTCCTCTGGACAGTTCGAAATAAATATAGATAGAGTTCCTTTCCAGCCAAAACTCTTCATTCACCAAAAACCCTGTGTAACTTTTTTTAAAACAGATACGACCTAAAGTTCCTAAGATGATAAACTCTTACCTGTTTTAAAGAATGTTTCCTTTTTTTCCGAAGATATGTAGTCCCAGCTATTTCTCAGATGCCAACTTCAACTTCTCACAAAGATTTTCACAGTTAATGAATCTGTTACACTGGTTTTGGGGATTACAACCTCAGTGATTTTTTTTCCTTGCCGTAGCCTTAAATATCCAGGATTTTTTGTTTTTTTGTTTTTTTTTTTTAAATTTGGGGAGTACCAAGATCTTCTTTAACTGATGGGTTCTTGAACAAAAATATAGATGGAATTTTGCAGAAACAACCTGAAAAGTTATTTCAACCAGAAAACATTGATTATTGATTCTTTAGAGAAGCGATTTAAAGTGTTTCACAAATATTTCATGTGAAACAGCAACAACAAAAATGTAGGCTCAATATGTGTATTTGGTTATATTACTCCTTTCCACAAAATTAACCTTTTAACACAATGTATTGTTAAGCAAAAAAAAGAAAAATTTAAAAAACAAAAAAAAATGAACTATGGCTGTATTACTTCAAAGATGAATGGAAATTCCATTTTACTTCATTGAATTATAGTTAGAATGAGGTTTTGATTAAAACTATGCCTTTTTTTTTAAGTATGGCAAGATGATTACCAAAGATTGAGCTTCCAAATTAATTTTATTCCTAAATCAAGATTATTTTTAGACACAGAATAATGACACTTTGAATTTGAATCATGCCTAATCAGCTCACCTCCCTTCCCCCATTAAATCTAATTAATTCTCACAATAGCTTGGTGATGTTGTTAAATATTGTGCTTTTCTTTTTCACAGAGGGGGAAATGGGGCACAGAGGATACAGTCATTTGCTTATACCTTGCCTTAGAGCCGGGGCATCCTTCCTGGTTTCTTACCATTGCTAAAGCATATTATCCCCTGTCCAGCTTGAAAAGCTAAGGGGATAATAATATAATGGTCATTACGTAAAAGGAAAGGGAGAAATCCAGTCTGTTGTTGACTTCGCACACCACAAGCTAATGGGTAGACTACAGAATTGTCAGGTATGAGATCCAGTTTCCGCAACTTGGTTCTCAATGGCTAAGTGTAAAACATGAAGTAAATAACAGTTTCTTTTCTTGACTTTTCCTCTCTGAAGTATTGAAGTAATGATGTTCCTGCATAATTCATAGCATGTTATTTGTTTAGTAAGTGTAAACCACTTGTATCTCCAGAGAAGTAATCCATGAAAAACAAAAGTGATGTTTACTACTAGCCTTCAGAAAATTCAACTTTTATTTATTCAGCCACATTTATTTACAGTTCCAGGCACTGTAAGAAGCAGTAGATTAGAAAGATAAATAAAACATGGTTTCTATCCTCAAGAGCCTACCTGTCTTGCAGGGCAGGTGTGTGTGTGTGTGTGTATGTGTGTAATGTCACATACACAGACACATATATGATATCACACAAGCACATAATATACAATATGGGTAATGCTCTAAGGAGATATATTTATAATATAATGTTTAGAAGGAGAAGTTAGTGGCTTTATTTAAGACGAATTTGAGAGTTCATACTCGGGAGGGGGTGAAATATAAAGGAAGGAACAAGACTGTCAGAAAATCCATCCCAAAGAAGAAAGCTTTTGAGCAAAGACCTAGAATTAGTAAGAAAAGCAGGGTTGAGCTAGTGTTTCCTTTATAGATTGATGCATGCATAGAAAGACCTGGAGATAATTCCAAATTGACTCTAGTAGGAGCATACATGGATTTAATACGTGTACTTTATTTGGTCATGAGCTAGCTAAGATTTCTATGATATATACTATCTTGAATCTTCCTTAGGTAAATACTGTGAGTCTAGTATATGGAAATAAATCACCTGGTTAGGAAGAAGCCCCATGAATCACCCAGCCTCTACTTCTGGTAAAGTGATAAACACTTATTATTTCTTTGTGAAATACTGGCCCTGAAAATTCAGAAAGTTTAAAGACTCATGTTGGCAATGAAGACGAAGGGAAAGTGATAGTCGCTCTCCCCCATCTATCAGCTGGGTAATTTGTAGGATTAGATGTCAAATTCAACACTAACTGGGCTGTGGCTTGGGTTCAACCTGGAAACACTGTATTTAAGAAGGAGAAACAGTGATTTTTGTGAAGGTAACTTAGAAAATACCCCAATCAGTTAAAAAATTGTGTTCATCAAATAAGTAGTTAAAGTTCAGGAAAAGAAGAAAAGCCTCCAACTTAACACTATTAAGGTATGTATAGGTAAGGTATGAAAATCAGTAGGTTGGGAAAGCCTATGGCTGTTGTTGAGCTCCCAAGCCAGTGTTTATTATCGAGGTAAGGTCATTTAAACTTTTAACTAGCGTTTTCTGCATAGTATTGTTATGAGAGGTGGCATCCGCTGGCCTCATTCATGTGGGAACATTTCCCCTGAAGGTGAAGAAAATGAATATCTGTATAAGGCAAACAAAATCCACTGGAATTGAAAGTGTGGTAATATTGCACATACCCAGGGAGGAGATGAGAGTGCCAGGGCCTAAGAGGTCCAGCAACATATGTTGGAGTGGAGCCAGGCTTGCTGTAACTGTCTGCTAACTCCAAGGGATTAAAGAATGGCAATAAGAACTTCATGCAGGGTATATTAGCACCCCAATAACAAATACCAGATCATTGTACAACTCACTTACTATTGAATTAATTAAAGGTAGCAAGCCAGGCCAGACATAAACTCTGTTCATCAGAAAGTTTGTCCCCTCAGTACCACCACGCACTAGGAATATTTACTGATTTGAAGACTGATGAAGCCTTTGGGGTTCAGCCATGTGAATTTCATTCTCTATTTCATCAGACCACTCCTCTTTCCTTCACCCTTGGCCCTAAATGGAGGCGAGCATGCCTGCCTTTCTCCAATGACGATGGGAGGGAAGTAAAAACCTCTTTTCCTTCTACTCATCTTAGGTTATTGGCTGGGGCCCTGTGTAAATTAGACTGGTAAAAGACAGATTAGCAAAGAAAAATGAACAGAAGTTTATTAACATGTATATTTACATGCGCATGGGAATGAGTAACCCAGAGAGTTGGTTAGAGCTTGGACTTGTATAGCATCTTAACCCAAAAGAAAAAAAAGTTTTTTAGAGACGTGAAAAAGACAAAAGGATTTTGAGCTTCCAGGGGGTAAAATCATAGGAAAGTAAATATATGGGAGACACTAATGGAAGATAGGGATAGTGAGATGTGTTGTGCAGATTCCTCTGATGCCGTCTCTGGGCTGATATAGGAGAGTTGTCTCCAGTGATTGCCTTGCCCTTCCTGGTAGAAGGAGGGAGAGCAGAGACCTTTTCTTGTGTCTCCTCCTTTTTCATTGCCTGTAGCTCATAATAATTCTTATGCCGAAGTGGCAAATTTTTAAGTGGCATATTCTACTACCCTTCATGTTATAAACCATTTTTAGAATATTTGCCACTCTTTCTTGCATACGATAATGCCAGAAAAAAACTGTTTTTCTGCATTTGAGGCAAATGTGGAAAACTTCTTATTAGAGAGTTGAATGTGAAGATAGATTTTTCTTCTTGGCAGTTCTTTTTAATTGAAACGATTATATCCTGATATCAAACCCACAGGGGGGACAGCAACTGTTTCCAGGTCATATTCAGCTGTTTTATTCCTAAAGACATGACAGAAATCTGTAAGCTACATTTTGCTATGTCTGTGTAGGCTGGCATAGGACAGGGTGGTGTTTAGTGGGAAATATCTGTGAACCAATTATTGAAGTTGGCTTAAGGCTCCAGAAATTTCCAGAATCCATGTTCGTATTCTAAAGACATGCACATTTATATATGCTCATCACTTGCTTTTTTTCTCTCCACTTCTCACTCTATCCTGCTCCATTTTTAAGGTTTTAAAGGACTTGGACATGTGTCGTTGCTTGATAATGGTGATGGTAGTGATTGTGCTGTGTACCTAAAACGTGTATCAAGGGCTGTTATGTAACAGTGGTAGTGGGAGTCACATAATGCAAACTTTATGGGCCATTTATATGATAACATAGGAAATAAAGCATTATTAATAGTAATCATTGGCCAAATATGGTGGCTCACACCTGTGATCCCAGCACTTTGGGAGACTGAAGCTAAAGAATCACCTGAGCCCAGGAGTTTCAGACCAGCCAAGCAACATAGTGAGACTCCAGCTCACTATTTTTTATTTACTTTTTAAAATAAGCCAGGCGTGAGGTATGCATCTATAGTCCTAGCTACTCAGGAGGCCGAGGCAGGAACCTTGAGCCCAGGAATTCAAGGCTACAGTGAGGTATATTGTGCCACCGCATTCTAGCCTGGGCAACAGAGCGAGACTCTCTGAAAAAACTATATATGTAGGAATTGTCGTTAGTAAAATTGAAGTAATTTTGTAGTTTTCTCTAACCAATTAGATGCTGCCACTACCAGTCTCAATTATTATTTATTTATCACTGATGTGCCTAAGATTTTATGTAGCTATATACACAAAAATGCTCCAGTGTTAATGAAGTCTCTATGCAAATTATGATGCATTCTGGGTGTGAATCATATTTCACATTTGGGTGTGAAAAAGTTCTGTGTCACAAATTTTTGTGGAGGGCAGGAAGAGCCTTTTCACACTTTAATGTTTTAGTGTGGATCTATGGTGCTACAGTGAACTTAAATATTTATATTCATACAGTTACAAATGTTAGACATGACTTCATGGAATCTTTTTGAGGGATATAACTAGGAGAGTTTTGTCATAAAAATAAGAACATTCTTTCTTGCTTAAACCTTTTTCCTTAACAAAGGAAGGCACTGAAGTTGTTGATACTGGAAATCTCTCAGAAATCTAATGTAGAACAGCCTTTTGAGGAGGGACAGAGCATTTCCAAATTACCAACTTCAAGGCTATAAAGGAAATGCAAGCATCATCAAGTGCAGTTCAACCTCCTTACCTTACAAATATAGGCCCCAAGACAAAAATGTTACATGCCAAACCCAGGCATCAATCCAAGCTTCTCTGTGCCTGTTCATCCAGGCCTCTGCATGCCTATCCGGTAGTCTTTCCATGACGTGGCAGTTGTCCACCTGTGCGGAGAGCAAGAGAAATGTGAATGTTTAATTCATTACAAGCTAAGCAGAAGGCTTTTGCCTGGGAAATTCCCATTAGATTGATGGGATGGGAGAGCAAGGAGAAACAGGAGAAGCTTAATGAAGACATTGCTCCTCACACCAGTATGTGGCACTTACTCCCTGCCAAAATGTTTACTCATCATCTTGCAGATCCTTGCATGCTCATTATTTATAGATAATATTGATTTTGTTATTTTAATTACCAGAGTATTTCACTGCCTTACTTCTTGATTTACAGAGCAAAAATTATATTATGCATGGACTTTAATATGTGGAAATTCCAGTTCCTAGAATGCAACGCCTTCATGGTCTTTTTAAGCCATGCATGTTGGCAAATAAGTCACAGAAGGTTACCTTTGGTTTGGTTTGGAAGCATACTCTCTCCACAGTTTGATAAGAGATTTGGAATATGGGCCATAGTTGATGTCATCGTTAACCTACTTGCAAGTTCTCTGTATATGTATTGAATTATAATAAAAAGAAGTGCCTGCAGGGTGATGTTACATTTTAAATCCCTCCAAATTCCCATCTTTTCTTTGTTATAATGTGGTATTACCTATTAATTTCTTTAATGACTTCACCTCCTCAAATTTAGCTTGGGGTCAGTTGCATATACTTCAGACTTATGTTCTGTCTTCCAAAGTGACCGTATGAAAGAACTTAGGCCTAATAGTTTCTTAACTTCTCTATCACCCAGAATTTCAGCAAGGAAGATTCATGATAAAAGTAGTTGCTATATTCCTGCTGGTATCAGCTGATTTTGTCTCTAGCATTTCTTTAGTAACAGTAAAGATGATATAAGGAAAAAAAAAATTAAAGTAGATAATTTTCTGTAATTATTTCCCTAATTATAGGAGAATTAAAGCTATAAGATCCTGCTGAGGCCATAAAGTTTACCACTTCTGAGACATCTTCATATTAAAAACCCGGGAATAGTTTATCAACCTGCAGCTCAGAACCATTTTAATACTGTACTGGAAACCTAACATGTGAACCCATAAGACATGTCATTGTACTCTTTGTTGATTCTTGGTATCTTCCCAGCACTGTACCCAGGTGTGGTGCTATCATGTAATAAAACATCTCTGACATACTAGCTAATTATAGCATGAACAGGCAATATTGTTCAGACAACTTTGTAATTCTGGGGTTTGTAGTCTATTGTTGTCTATTTTTGTTCTTACGGTGAGGTTTTATACAGCAGAGGAAATTTAAAATTCACACAGTCTGAAATCATGATTTACCCGAGCAAAGCTGCTTAAACTACTACTACTTATAGGGGTTTAAATTGTGTGATGTGGGTTATTCTCCATCCCAAAACTCTCCCTTTTAAAGTTGTTCAGATGTAGAACTTTAAAATAGATGGGTGCAGTAGGCTGGTTCCTGTAATCCCAGAGACTTGAGAGACGGAGGCAGGAGGATTCCTTGAGCCCTGGAGTTCAAGACCAGCCCAGGCAACACAACAAGACCAACCCCTGTCTCTTAAAAAAAAAAAAAGAAAAGTTAAAACTTAAAATAATGGTCATGTCATAATGAAACATGAAGAAGGGAATGTGGGGAGTCATAAATGACTAATACAGAAAAAAGACTGTGTCTCAATATGAAAATATATATATATATATCTGTGATAGCACCAGTACCAGTCATGTTTAATTAACATGTCAGCTTAAAAGGAAGAAGGATTGTATTTCATATATAAAGAATGAAGCCACATCCTTTCTTCATCTTTCATAGTATTTTTCAGTGGATGTATTTAGGCTAAAAAAATTGGCTATCAATTATAAACCATGACTGTCTTCTAAATATGCATTTGAAAGAATAATGACTAAAATTGGAACCCAATCAAAAATCTGAATGTGTTCATGCATATGCTGGAAATACTGCTCAGGATAATAAATCTTAAGGGGTTCCCTGCAGGAATGCTCCATGTGCCAGCAGTTTTGTTCTGGTTTTCATCTGCTGGTCACATTTGCAATGTCATCTTTCTAGCTATGGAGATTTCTCTGTATACACATGGACAGTGAACTAGCGATTTTAAAATCAAACATATTCTCACCTCAATGTAATTTTTCTCAGTTGACCACCAGATTTTCATAAATTTTCTTAGTAATTTCCATAAAACTAGCTATTTATTACATTTCTTGGCATAGCACTAGATTTGCCTAAGGTAAGACCAGTATCCTAATAATATATATTTCTTTTAATTAGTTTTAAGAGAGCAATAGATAGCGTGCAACATATTTATAAAAAAGATTTAAACCAACTCAGTATGACACAGGTTTTATCACAGCTATTTTACATAAGCCCTCAGCTAACCAATAGCTAGGGCGCTGAGGACCCTGCTGAAATCCACTGACTACTTGTGGCCGTTGTCTCTGTCTAAATATTCATTTAGTTTAGTCTCTTTTATCAGATGAAGTTCTTTTTTTGTATAAATTTATGAGATACAAGTATAATTTTGTTACATGCATAGATTGTGGAGTTGAAGTCAGGGCTTTTAGAGTATCCGTCACCTAAATAATGTATGCTGTATAGATGGGGTTCTTTTGTTGGAAGTAATGAAAACTAACTGAATCTGACTGCCTTAAGCAAAAGGTGATTTTTCAGTACATAAGGTAGGTTATATGGAGACAAAAGAAAAGCAGAGGAGCTGGGCCTCAGGAAACACAGGAGCCAGGATAGCACCCAGGGTCCAGGAAGCAAGATTTAATCAGCAGGTACAGGCCTGGGAGGGGTCAGCTCTAGCTCCTCTGTGTCACCTGCTCAGTAATCCCAATAGAGGAAGCTAGAGTATGATTGGTCCTGGGTTAGGTGCCCAGCCCTTGGTTACAGTCCTACAAAGATGAGATGAGGTGGGAGTAGTTTCCCAAAGGAAAAGTGTTAGTACTAAAAAATGTTGGGAAAGACTGCTCTTCATAAGTTAGAACCATCAATTTGCCATACCGTTAAATTACCTGAAAGTTCTCATAAGGGTAGTAACTTTACCATGACAAGCTTTAACACTTTCCCTTCAAGGCCATAATGCCTTATATTTTAGAAAATGAAAGCACTCTGTCATTAGTTACTAGGTCCTTTCTCTTTGGTCTTACTCTTAGTTATTGAGTAGCCAAAACGTATGCAGGATGTTTAGTCAAAATAGACACCATTCTCCTTGAAACCTAGGAGTGTTGATCTTAATCACTTTGAACCTTCATTTCTCTAAAACCCTACTTGGGATCACATATTTAAAAATGCAGCCTTTAAAACCAAACATACATAGTTATTGTGATATCACATATACAATAGGCAGAAAACAGAGGAACTGCCTATGAAATGTATAAAGTTTTGGTCTACAAGCTGGGTTCTGGTATAAATTTCTCACTTATACTAAATTAGTCTTTATGGCTCTTTAAGATAAATAATATTTATATTTATCTTAATAAATAAATGATATCTGACCCAAACTATTCAAATTAGGTCTTGAAAGAATCCCCAAGAGGTAAGACTCTTCATAGCATCACCTTGAAAGAAAGTGCTTGACAATTTGCAATTGCAAAAGTATGCAACCAGCCCAAATGTCCGTCAGTCAACAAGTGAATAAAGAAAATCTGGTGTATATATACAGTATGGAAGACTACTCAGCCATAAAAAGGAATGAAATAATATCATTTGCAGCAACCTGAATGTAAAGGGACCATTATTCTAAGTGAAGTAACACAAGAGTGGAAAACCAAACATCCTATGTTCTCACTCATAAGTGGTAGCTAAGCTATGAGGACTCAAAAGCGTAAGAATCATAGAATGGGCCGGGCGCAGTGTCTCAAGCCTGTAATCCCAGCACTTTGGGAAGCCGAGGTGGGCGGATCACAAGGTCAGAAGCTCGAGACCATCCTGATTGACATGGTGAAATCGTGTCTCTACTAAAAATACAAAAAAATTAGCCGAGTGTGGTGGCGGGTGCCTGTAGTCCAAGCTACTCGGGAGGCTGAGGCAGGAGAATGGCGTGAACCCAGGAGGCAGAGCTTGCGGTGAGCCGAGATTGTGCCACCACACTCCAGCCTGGGCGACAGAGCAAGACTCCGTCTCAAAAAAATAAACAAAAAAAAGAATCATAGAATGGACTTTGGGGACTTGGGGGAAAGGGTGGGAGGGGGGTGAGGGATAAGACTACACATTGGGTACAGTGTACACTGCTCGGGTGATGGGTGCACCAAAATCTCAGAAATCACCACTAAATAACTTATTTATGTAGCCAAACACTACCTGTTCTCCAGAAACCCATTGAAATTAAAAAAAAAAAAGAGAGAGAAAATGCTTTATCAACCGTGAGTATTAACCCACAATCAAATTTCAACTTTATGTAAAAGGAATATCTTACTACCACCTAGGAGATTCATTGACATGCCCAGCATTGGGTACACAAGGCTGTAATTTCCTTCAGGTCTCTTGAGCCTTTCCCAAATCTAACGTTTAGAAATCTGAGCTGGAGGGTATATTTAGGTAGGACTACAGTTCAATACATTACATAAATATGTACCTGTATTTACCATGTTTTTGTGATCCTTTAAATCTCTTCCATCATATAATGTATTTGGAACACCCTCATAAATGGATATATCATAGGATTAAATTGATTTATTGTAAAATAGAAATCTCTCCAATTCTATCTATTTTTTCATTCCTGTACTCATTGCCTTTTTTCCTCAGAGGTCTGAAAAGAAAAAGAAAATACTGCTTTTCTGAGAGTTTGCAGTTTATAGGTATGGAGAAAGAAAAGGGTATACCTTTCTATTATTTTTCACTTTAGATCTGAAGTATTTTGTACTCTTTGAAGAACCTTGTAGCTTAACTGAAGAATGGACTGATTTCTTACAGTGAAAGTGACTTACAGTAATCTTCCCCAAACTGCACAGTCCATAAGGCATTTATTTGGGAAAGACAAGGAAGTACGGAATTGTATTAAAGGTAGGAGACAAAGGCTAAAGGCAGCCATGTGACGAACAGAAGAAAGTTGCTGCCACCTAGAGGTAAAAGTTGGTAAATTTTGATAATGTGCTGTGAATACTCAAAGATTCTTGAGTAGACATTGATGTAATGTAATCCTAAACTGAAATGCAGCCAGGTGACTTAGTTTCTGCCTCTAGGTGAGACGAGATTTATTCCATCTCCCTTCACTCCCCATTAGTAGTGTTTCCATATTCCTCATGAGATTTTGGTGACCTGGGTGGGTTTTTGCATTTTTTGCCAGCAGTAGCCTCGTTACTGGTCACAAGAACTTAGGTTATTGAAGGTCTTCATCCTGTATAATACAGTCTCAATTATTTGGAAGTTGTCATTACCATGGCTAATAGCGAATGTGTTTTTCACAGTCTTGGCTATCTTTTTTAAAATATACTGTCAGAAGCGCCACTAAACTACAGATCTCATCAAATTATGTGGCTGATGCTCTTTTCCTTTCTCCCAGGAGAGGGCAAGAAGCAGAAGAGGCCTGCGTGATGAGAGGCGAGGGTCCCAGGCACAGCAGTCAGAGGAAGGGACCCTGGGACTCTCCTAAGTTATGCCAAGACCTAAAAATAAATGAAGCAGCACCAATCTCCAGAACAATATGCAATTGGGCCTGTTTTCATTTTGAGTGTTAGAAATTGATTAGACGTAGCCCTAACATTTTAAAAACTTGTCAGAACATTTTTTTAAATGGAAAATTCTCCCAAATAAAGAAGCCTGGGTAGCCAGAAATTTGGTGCCACCACATTTGGCTTGCTATTCTCTCTTTTCAGGACAACCATATTGCACAACCCCAGGGGGCACTATTCACATTGTGTTCTATGTGAAGGGTACCTCCAGGAACATTAAAGGAAAACCTATTGGCATAGAAAGGTGAGAAAATATGAAGAGAATATGTGTGTGAGTTTCCGTGTCTGCCTCTCTCCTCTCCTGAGTGGGAGGCTTGATTGAATGCTATTGATGATGGTTTTCAAGGAGAAAAGGGCTCCAAAAAATACAAGAAGATTCAAGCAACACCTTTTAGAAAGTGAGGATCACAATCAGAGTGTTCCTTGTTTATCTTACACCCTTCTGCTTCCTTAGAATGCATTAGTCGAGCCTCTTCTCTGCCTAGCTTCCATGTGGGCCTTTACTTGCTTGTCATTTTTATTTTCTCCTAGCCTGTATTTAATTTTAATCCTCAATTTAAGTATTTAAATTCTATGTCACTTACAAACCTGATCCTCATTTGAGATTGCCAGAGACTGACTTTTTTTTTTTTTAACACTTGGTAGCATCACCACTTTTGCAGAATATTTGTGTTCATTCATTTTTTCCCTCTTCAGTAAAATTATTGTGCCTGCAATGATCCAGCCACTTTCTGTACTTGGGGCACAGTATTTAACAAGACAGACGTGGCCCCCACTTCGTACCGTGTAGTGGAACAAGAGTGACAACTGGCTAGCATCTGGTAGTGATAAGTGCTCTGATGAAAATGTAATGAGGATATGATTGGAGATGACTAGAAAGCAATCCGAGGGGGTTGGCCAGAAAATGCCTCTTGAAAGGAGGTGACTTGGCATCTGGGAGCCGAATGACAGGAAGGAGCCATCTGGGTGAGGGTCTGGACACATTATTCCAGGTGCTAGAAACAGCTCACACAAAAACCTTCAGATGGGAACAAACATGGACATTCAAGGAACAAAAAGTGAATGATGGGGAGCGTGAAACAACCTCAGCTCAGAGAGGTCGGTGGGAGCAGAAACGAGTAGTCCATAGTCTGGGTGTGACGGGAGCCACGGGATGGCTTTGAGCAGGAGAGTGAAGGGATGGAGTTTTATGTTTCAGGCTTAGTAGAGAAAGGGCTGTAAGAGTGTGGAAGGAGGCCGGGTGTGGTGGCTTACGCCTGTAATCCCAGCACTTGGGGAGGCCAAGGCGGGCGGATGACAAAGTCAGGAGTTCGAGACCAGCCTGGCCAATACAGTGAAACCCCGCCTCTACTAAAAAATACAAAAATTAGCCAGGTGTGGTGGCAGGCACCTGTAATCCCAGCTATTCGGGAGACTGAGGCAGGAGAATCACTTGAACCTCGGAGGCAGAGGTTACAGTGAGCTGAGATCGTGCCACACCTAGGTGACAGAGCAAGACTCCGTCTCAAAAAAAAAGTGTGGAAGGGAACAGGGGAATGAGTGAGGAGGCCAAGGCTGTGGCTGAGGAGAAAGACATGCTAGCCTCAACTAGAACGGTATCCACAGAAGGAGAGAAGTGGATGCAACTAGGATGTGTTCCAAAACCTTAACAGCAGTTGCTTATGGAAGGAAGTGAAGAGAAGAAAAGAATCAAGGATGACACCTATTTTAGTGTGAGCAACTGGTGGTTGTGGTTGGGAATTTAGAGCAGAGGGCAAGTCTGTAGATGTAAATGTAGCTGCCATCAGCATATAAATGATAGTTACCATGGGGTGCGTGTGTGTGGTGTGGGTGTGTCTATTTGATGTTAAGGGACAGAACAGTTCTTGAGATGAAGAAAATCTGAAGGTAAAAATGCCTGCAAACAGTCAACTAGAGGCTGTAAAACTATACAGTGGATGAGCCACAAATATCAATAGGTGGCCAGGCATGATGGCTCATGCCTGTAGTCCCGGCACTTCGGGAGGCCAATGCAGATGGATCTCTTGAGCTCAGGAGTTCAAGACCAGCCTGACCAACGTGACGAAATCCCATCTCTACAAAAAATACAAAAATTAGCTGGGTGCAGTGGCATTTGCCTGTACTCCCAGCTACTTAGGAGGCCGAGGCAGGAGAATCGCTTGAACCCAAGAGGCAGAGTTTGCAGTAAGCACTCCAGCCTGGGCAGCAGAGTGACACTCTGTCTCAAAAAATAAAAAATAAAATAAATCCACAGGTAAACTGGACAGAACCTGTATCAATGTATCTAAGGCTGCCTGTGTGTGCCCTCAGGCTGCAAAGGACCCTGTAAGTTTCAGCCAATTTCTTCATCCCACATGCACATGCTATCAGCAGCCCATTGAAAATGATGCCACTTGCCCCCAGTAGACGTCCAGCCCCGGACTGCTCGGTGAGATATCTGACTTCAACTGAATAAATAGATCTTAATATATGAGGACCTCTTTTCCCAAAACGCCAAGTACCCTGGTGTCTTTCTTCCACAAGAAGACTTTAGGACTGGGAGAGCCATTTATTCTGTTTGTTCGTATTCCCTAACCTCAGTCTTCTCATTCCTCCTCTGCAAAATCACCCAAGCTGGAAACCTTATGGTAACTCCAACTCTGTCATAACCCACATTTATTTGATCAGATGAGTCCAGCATTCCTCCTCCTAAATATTTCTTGGCAATGTTGGCTCTTCCTCACCCCACATCCCCTCATCATCTCTTGCCTGAAGCATTACCCTAAGATCCTAACAGGTCTCTTTAGATTCCATCTTACATCAGTCAGAATGGCTGTGATTAAAAAGTCAACAAACAGATGTTGGCAAGGATGCAGAGAACAAGGAACACCTATACACTGTTGGTGGGAATGTAAATTAGTACAACCTCTATGGAAAACAGTACGAACATTTCTCAAAGAGCTAAAAATACAACTACCGTTTGATCCAGCGTTCTCATTAATGGGTATCTACCCAAAGGAAAAGAAGTCATTATATCAAAACGATACCTGCACATATTTGTTTATCACAGCACTATTCACAATGGTAAAGCTATGGAATCAACCTAAGTGTCTATCAGCAGATGACTGGATAAAGAAAATGTGGCATGTATACACCACAGACTTCTAGATTCAGTTCTTTCTACTCCTCCCCCAAGTACAGTCATCGCCATGCCTATGGTGATTATTGTAAAATACAAATGGGATTGCTCCTGTCTTTACAACTCTGTGGTGGTATGCCATGATTTAGAAGTCCAAAGCCCTTAACACTACATATGAGGCCCTTTGTATCACATAACTCTTTTCCATCTCACTTCTCATAAATTATTTCCATCTTCCCATGGACCCTAAATCCCAGCCACACTGAACTTGTTACATTTCCCAAAACACCTTGATCACCAAGGAAACTAATTCTCAAAAACTCAGCTTAAAAAATGTTCTTCTGCATCAGGAAAAAATAGCTAATGCATTCTGGGCTTAATACCTAGGTGATGGGTTCATGGGTGCAGCAAATCACCATGGTACACATTTACCTATGTAACAAACCTGCATGTCCTGCACATGTACCCCAGAACTTAAACTGAAAAATGCTTTTCTGTGAAGATTTCCCTGCAGTCCCCCCACCCATCAACCTCTTCTTCCTCTCTGATCTGATGTCACCCCATGGAGCATAGCATCACTTTTATCATGATTTATTGTATTTGTTGGCCTGTGTGTAATGTTCTTTCCACCTTCTCCTCAAGACTGAGGCCCTCCAGTATGAAGGCTGTCCTTTCCCGGCTCGGAGCACAGCACGTGGGGCAGCAGGCTCAAGGCATATTGATCAGTGAAATGAAGACATCTCTTCCACTATCCTCATCTATTGGTAGGAAAACTGAAGCCCAGAGTTTGAATGCTTTTGTCCAAATTTGCACAGGAGCTGGGATTAGAACTTAGAACTTCTGCCTCCTGACTTTGGTGGTTCCCTTTCCACATTTTGATGGCTGTTTCCCATTCCTTATTCAATATTTTCAGAAAAGTAGAAATACTCAAATTCAGAGGGTAGCAAGACATGTTTTCCCATTAGAGACATCTTTAAACACTGGTTACATCATTTCTGCCCTTTCTCTGTTCATCATTGTTATGCCTGACAAAATGTTTGAAGAAAAATGGTGGCTACTGACCTGAATTTCAGAAGCTAAGATTTTAGACGTGTTCTGTCACTCTCTAATCATGTGATCTGGGGCAAGATTGAGTCCCTCTTGCCTATTTTTTTTCACAGGGATTATGTGAAAATAAATGGAGATGAGTATGTAGGAAAGCGCTTTATGTCACAGAAGGCAGGATACTGCAAAATACCTCTGCACTATTGTCACTGTTCACTTTTCTCTTAAATATAACCACTTTTATTGATACTTTAAAAAGAAAAAGATAACTGTTGTAAGTTTCCTTTCTCTTCTTCTTTCGACAATCCATATAGTATTATAAAAGATTGGGATTCTAATTCTTACCTCCACCTGATTTTTACGTTTGTGGCCTTCCCTCTGATCCACTTGATCCTGAATTTAATTATCAGGCTTACATTAACACCCTGTCTCTTTGCTTGCTCTACCTAGCAGTTCTTCATGGCTGAGTGAAAAGAGCTTGATTAGTAAAAGCTTACCCTTTCATATTTCCTTGCAATTAGTCCAATAAAAAAGCATCACCCCCGGATGGGCTTTGTGTGGCTATTTTTTTTTAATTCTTTTTCCTTTGGCTGTACTGATTTGATGGCTTTTTGTCTCTTGTGCATATTCATGAATATGAAGATCAATTTTTTAGTTTTTATTGTCACACCTTTGAAGACACAAACACCTTCATACATTAAAACTCTGGAAATAGGATTTAGAATGAGATTTAAATGCAGGCTCTGTTGTTTAATGGGATTAATGCATACGACATTTTCATATGAACAAAGAATAAATATCTTTTTTTCTTTTTAATCTCTTAGCTGAATCAACAGGTACTGAATTTTAAGCGGCACTGTGCAAAGTGTCAATCCATGTTGGTATAAAGAGGTAAACCGCTTATCTTTCTGAAGGTTGAGAAGCTGGGCCTCCCCCAGAATTGTAGCAAGCTGAGGACCCGTGGTCTTAGAACACACACTGAAAAGGGCCTTCTGATGATAAAAAAAACTGAACACAGGTACTCTATAGGAAATGACCATCAAAGTAAATCTAGTGTTAATTGGCCACAGAGGGAGATGTGGCCTCTGGAGTACTGAATGTATAGGCTTTTATTCTCTAGTAACTTTTTTAAGGTGTTTAAAACTGACATGGGGTGAATAAATATAAAGAATAGGAGTCCAAACAACTCAATGGAAAGAGTACAGCTTTGGAGTCAAGGGATGCTGATTCAATCCTACCTACTATTGGCTTTTGGCATTAAACAAATCATCAAACTCTTCACTGTCATTTCCTCTGGGGTAAAATACAACAAAAATATCTCTCCCAGAGCTCCACATACTAAAATTTAAATGTATTTGGCATAGGTTGGCCTGCCATAAAAAAAAAAAAAAAAAAAAAAAAAAAACCGTAGATTGTGTGGCTAAAGCCGCAGGACTATTTCTCACAGTTCTGGAGGCTGGGAAGTCCAACAGCAAGGCATCTGCTGATTCAGTTCTTGGGGAAGGCTTTCTTCCTGGTTGGCAGGGTGCACCTTTTCTCTGTGTCCTCAAAAAGTGGAGAGAGAAAAGAACTTTGATCTTTCTTTCTCTTCTTATAAAAGTACACTAATCCCATCCTAAGGGCCCCACCACCCTCATGACCTGATCTAAACCTAATCCCCAAAGGCCCCATCTCCAGATACCATTGCATTGAGGATTAAGGCTTCAACATGTCAATTTTGGGGGACACAGACATTAAGGCCATAACTGTTAATTCAGATTAAAGGTCTGGACAGATAAGGATCATATATAATATTATTTTTATTAAAATACCAACTTCTGATTATCAGCTCCCTTAAAACATAAACATCACTTCAGTTTGACTTTGTCTTCTATGTGACAAAGGAATCTGATACAGGATTAGAAATGGGCCCTGGAATCAGTAATTTGCTCCCAGGCATGCCTGGTTATATTGGTGGTAAATAATTCATCCTCTGGTGATAGAGGCGAGTCTCCAAAGTGATTCTCCACAAATTCATCGTTTTCAACACTTCCCTCCAGGGGAAACAGTGAAGTCTGATTTTGCCAGAATTGGACATTGTACTTTGTTAGAACCGCCTTTCAATATTCTACATTCTTAAGCTTTTCACAGTTTTCACACAGTTCATCAATATCATTTTATTTATTTCTCAGACCCATTCTGTGACATGTCTTGAAAAACGGTTTTATCTTAATCTTTAAAATGAAAAGAGAAAGAGTAGAGTAGGGATCAATAAATCAGACTGCCTATTTTCTTACTTCAGTTACTATATATTAACTCTGTAACCTCAAGCAAGTTATTTTATATCTCTGTGTCTCTGGTTCCTAATCTGTAAAATGGGGCTTGCTAATAATACCTGTTTCATGGTTACCATGAGGATTAAATGCACTCTATTACATATAAAGCTCAAAGAACAGTGTTTACCAAATTCAATAAATACATGTTGACTATCATTATAAGGGGATGCAAGACTCATTTATGTAGGGCCATGACTAATAACATAGCTAACATTAATTATGTAATCTACTAGCTAAAATGTATTTTGACCCTTTAATAGATAATACAATTTGAGAGCTAGGTTAACTCAATTCCCCAATGATACAACTAAGCTAACCTTGACATATCTACTGCATCCTTCTCATTCAGTCCTTTTCCTTTACCTACATTTTAAATGTTCATGTTCTTCAAAGTTTCATATCCTTTTGCATACTCTCCCTTGATAACAGCCTTCTCCATAGCTAAAGCACTCACCTCTTTGCTGATGGCAGCCTGGATTCTTCATTCCTCCTCTGAATCCCTGCAATGTCTTTTTGTCATGGCCCTCAGTGTGTGCATGTAAGGAAGTATGTATGCCTCTCTTAGACTATAAATCTCCAGCACCTAGCATAAGGTCTGGCCCATAGTAGACAGTAAATATTTGAAGAAAGAAAGAAAAGGCCAGGAGCAGTGACTCACACTTGTAATCCCAGTACTTTGAGAGACTGAGGCGAGTGGATCACTTGAGGTCAGGAGTTCGAGACCAGCCTGACCAACATGGTGAAACCCTGTCTCTACTAAAAATACAAAAAATTTTGTCAGTCGTGGTGGTACATGCCTGTAATCTCAGCTACTTGGGAGGCTGAGGCAGGAGAATCACCTGAACCAGAGATGCAGAGGTTGCAGTGAGCCGAGATTGTGCCATTGCACTCCAGCCTGGGTGACAGAGCAAGACTCCATTTCAAAAAACAAAAAGGAAGGGAGAGAGGGACCTGGCTTTAAACTGAAATATCCTAATTCTTCTAGTTTCAACTCCATAATTAAATCACTCTTAATTTTTTAGAAAGATACACAAAATTTAAATAAAATGGAATGTTTTAAGACTTTTTTCAAACTTCGCTTGATTAAAATAATGAGCTAATTGGAAGTCTGACATACTTTGAGCACCTGCTAGGTGCCAGGCACTATAGTAAAGCTCAGAATTAATATAAAGGTATCTAAAAGGAGCTCTGTCTTTGGAAGAATATAAAGAATATAAAGGTATCTAAAGGAGAATATAATATAAAGGTATATATAAAGAATATAAAGGTATCTACAGGAGCTCTGCCTTTGGAAGAGAATTCAGACTATTGTGAATGAGTTAGTGAAGTTATGTTGCGGCTGTGTGTTAACAGAGTTTTATAAAGACAGCGTTGCCTGTTTGTCACAGGTTGGTCTTTCTATTCCTCACCAGTTTAACATATTTAGATATTACATCATGTGTTCGCCCTGGGAGTTAGGCTTGTTTGAGATATGTTTTACCACATGCAGAAACCAAAATATAATTGAATTAATATAGTCCCTGCACTGTTTGCCCACATGTACATATACACACTTCTAATTGTGGGGCTGCACAATTTTTTTTGGTGGTTTCATTTGTAGATCTTTACCAGCCAGGTGCCACACCATTGTAAGATGTCATTAGAATGCTGATTTCTCTCTGGGTCCAGAAAACTAGTTTGAAAGCATCTGATGGCGTTTTGCCTGGTGCAGATGGTGTGTACTACCTATTTTGCTGAACATTACTATCCTTCAAATGTAAAAATGATACATCATTTAACTTTTTCCACAGTTATTGATTCAGTTATGTAGTGGCATAACCTTGACTTGCATGCTTTCAAACTGGTGGGTATCTTGAAAATATCATTAGGTGAAATTAGAATCTTGGTGCTATTTTTGCTTGGTGTTATCTGAAATAATGCATAGTTTTTGAAAATTTGTGATTATTAATTGATTTGGAGGCCTTTGATTCTAGAAATTATATAGGTGCAGAACAATGAAAAGTGTTAAGAAAGGAGCATTTTCTTTTTCTTTTTACACTGAGTACTTTGACCTAGTATGTGAAACACAGTAATTATCACATGTGATACTTTTATAAAATATAAATTTAGTCATTGTCACAATCTGGGTTGACTTTTGTTAGATATATTTTAAGGATAATAATTACCTTTAGTATTTATAAATATGCATGGTTACAGTTGTACTGGTTAGAGCATGCCCTTCAGTCCTCATCCCAGGTGACCTAAATGCCACATGATTTAATGCACTGGAGGAGGAGAACCAGAGCCTACGTCTAGGCTACTGACACAACTCCATTCATAGTGAGCTCTTTCACAACATCATGATTTTAGTTACAATTGGATAAGAGTAGTGTCCCCTCTTTCCTACCTAAAACATATGCTTTAAATGAATGTGCATTTGTAATATGTGTTCTCTTATGTCCCCAGGGGTCAAAGAGCACACGTATAAAACATAACCCCATCCTGCAGTTATGTGTGGTAATGAACCATAGCTTAAACAAAGGGTACGGATGCATTAACCACAAATTCTTATAAACAATAAATGAATAAATAAGTTATTATAATAAGTACATAGCAGCTATAAGTTTAGGTACTCATAAAAGTGACTGATTACATTAGCAGGCCTTGGTCTAAAGAGTGCAGCTGGCTGAAGCTAGAAGGCTCTGTAGAACTAGAAAGTGCAACCATGGCCTCAGAATTTAACACCAGGATGCATGAATGTTGAGTTCTTTTCTGACACGCAAGTCTTCATCAAAGGTAAACTCAACTAGCCACCCTCAGAAATTAATGAACCCTAATATATGTAGAGACACGCATATGCTCACCTATGCATAGACATCCATACGTCACCTCGCAGTTTTATTTTTTCATGTCCTGATGCAGGTTTCGCAAGTGCTGAGCCTCATTTTGTCATGCTCATCCTTGGCAGCAGGCTTTCCTTCCCTGCGTTGCTCTTCAGCGTCTACCTACCTACTCCTGCAGCCCTGGGGTTCCATAGCAGTTCTTCCTGTGTTGCTTTTTCTGGCTTCATTTGCTGTTGCTGCCACCCCCCACAACCCCACATTACTAGACCACCCCCTGGGTAGCTGACCCAGGCTCCAGGATGTCCGTCACACAGGCCCCAGTCACCTGCTTTTTGCTCCTACCACCAACGTGCCAAAAGGGTTTATAAAGGCCTGTCTTGAAAAGACCCCTCCTGCAGGAGACCTACACTCACCCTTTCAAAACACCCTTTCATCCATGCCCTCATGAGAAATTCACAACCAACCCTTGGGACATTCACAATAGGTAGTATTGACCCCATTTTGTCAGTGATGAAATTGAAGTTCCAAAATAGAAATTCAGTTATGTGTCCTATGGAACAAAGCCACTTTGCAACAGCCCTGGCACATCTAGATCTTCACATTCCAAATTTAGCAGTGAATCTCCTAATCCAATCCGTGCTACCCAAAGTCAGACTTGAATTCTTATTTGTAGATGGAGAATTTGAAAGCAGACTTACCAGTGGTATTTATCTTTAGTTCAAAGATGCCATAGGTCTTGGCATTTGGTTCTGTTTGAGGTATGGAAAAATATTTGTAGATGTAGAACTTTTCTTACATAAGAAGAGTTTCCAGATAAATAGGAGAGGTCACTAAAGTTCTTGCAAGTACTTTTCAAAACTTTTTTAAAGATGTACATTAGTTTCTTCTATCTGGAATGCTCGACATAGAATCCTGCCTCAGGGAATTAGTAAATGATAAGAGCCCTCCATGTACTTCCTAGTCATTTTATTTCTCTCTCTTTCCTGGAAGCATAACTTTCTTAGAAACCGCAACTTTGGTTCTTCTCATTGATGAGCATAACTTTTAAAAATAAGGTGATTTTTCTGAAATTATTGGTGGTTCTGAAGCATGCTGATACCAAAACAGAGTTAAAATCTTCTTGGATCAGCTTTTTCCAACTCTACATAAATACACATAAACCCGCACATATAATGTAATACGCATGCTATATCTTTCGGGAGGTTTTCTATATTTTCTAATATGCATGCTATATCTTTCGGGAGGTTTTCTATATTTTCTAATATGCATGCTATATCTTTCGGGAGCCATTTTGAAAGAAGTTTCCTTATAACTTTAATGAATGCGAGAACATTTTTTTCTAGTACTCTCCCCACCCTGCCTTAATTTCTAGTACATTCAACTTGTTATGTAATTGTATAGTAAGTCTTAAGGCAAAGCCATATTCTATGGTGCTTTCAGGATCTCAGAGCAGTAGTTATTTTATATAAGATAGCACTGATCAGACAGCAGAATTTTACACTCTCTACACAAGAAGAGTTGATCCTGAGAGAAGTAATGTTAAACCCCTCTGTCAACATTCTGTAAGAGTGAGTAATAATAACACCACCTAGCACATGTAATAGTTGTGTTATTCATAGATGAATATGCCTAACTCCTCACTCCCAGTTTTCTCATATGCCAAGCCTAAGTTTGGAAATAGAGTGCAGCCCAGAGCTGAAGAAAGAGGATCTACTGTGAAATAAACATGATGTCCTCAGTCCATCTGATATGTTACATGCTGCTTTCAGCTGCCTTTGCAACAACTCTTGCTTTAAGTGGAAGAACTAATGGAAGGAGGATTTTCTTATGTAAGAGAAAAGACTACAAGAGGGATGAGACTAAAGGCTCACTTTTTTGTTTTGTTTTGTTTTGTTTTTTAATCCCAAAGAGAAAACAAACCTATGGCTCTTCCTGACTTAATGAGAGGGTGACATAAAAGAACTGAAGAACAGCCTTTCCTTTAAGCAGTGGGAGGCTGAGCCATATCAAGTCCTTCATGGGATAGTTTATTATTTTCTCTTGTGGCTATAATATTTTCTTAAAGGAAGGAGCAAGTTGTAATCTTGAGCTCTCATTTGAAAAGTATATGTCCCACCATTTCATCTTGTCAGCACTGTGCAGTTGATGTACTAAACATTTCTACTGTGTGACCTCTATCTTAAAGAGAAGGTCAAACTTAATCTACTTAATCTGCCTAAACTCTATTTTACTCATCTGTAAAATGGGAATGATAATGCCGTCACCTTAGATGTTAGAAGAATTAAATAAAATGATACATTTGAAATGTGAGAAGGACATGAGATCTGGGAGGGGCCAGGGCAGAATGGGAATGTAAAATGGGAATGATAATGCCATCATCTTAGATGTTGGAAGAACTAAATAAAATGACACATGTCAAGTATTTACGTAGTATCTAGCCAACATTAAATTGCTCTATAACTGTTAACTATTGTTAACTATCAAAATTTGAATACCAAAAAGTTCAATGAAAGGAAAATTACTATTTGTAATCCTCGAGCTGGAGACTAAAATTTATATACACTCTATCTTTTGAGCTCAGGTTTGACTGAAGTAAAACTAGGAAGTAATTTTAGAGACTTGGTTCAGTTCTTACAATTTTCTGCTTTCCTAAGTGAAAAAATGTGTATGTTCTATAGGATACCTTAAATATGCAAGCATCTTCTCCAAATCTAATACAAGAATCTAAAATATAAATAAGCACTGCCCTTTGCTTCTATTTTTCCCCTTTGTGTATATCTCTAAGTATTCTACATTTTATTAAATTGACTTTGTTGACTCTGCTCAACAACCATAAAACAAGAGAATCCTCAGCAGGTTGGGCTTAAAACTCACCCTATCCGTAGGCTTTCCAACCTCCTCTGAAAGGTCAACGTGAGTGACTGCGGGAATGGGAAGTCTCTTGTCAGTTGGTGATCTTTGTTATATGCATAGCAGATGAAAGTAGAGATAGTCCCTACCTCACTCGTGACTGCATCCCCTGAGCTTAGTGCTACACTCTGCGCATAAGTGCTCAATAAATATTTGTGAAATGATAAATGAGCAACGAGTCTCACAATTTTCTGGCGATTTTTTGAAAACAACATTTTTTAAAACTTAACTGTACATAGAATATTTTAAAAGATAAAAGCAGTAACTTGTTAAAGGCAACCTCCAAAAACAATAGCTCCAAAAGGAGCTATTGATAAACATGATGGGAAGTCAAAGATGAGGGTTGTAATCCTCTTAGATTCGCCTTAAGGTACTTGAAATTGAAATAATTCAAATGAGTGACCCTGAAGCTCTGAAGGTTCCGTGGTACTTGGTTTCAAAAACACTTTCATAGAATTCAGAGAGAATGTCTTATTGGCCTAAGAGCTATAAGAATAGTTGGGATCTGGCAGATTGCAGTAGAAGTCTGTGCTGTCATTCTTTGTAAATCTGAGTGCAAGGTTTCTGACCTAGCAAGGAAACCAGCATCTAAGCCTTTGAAACCACAGCCATACCTTACCAACCTAAAGTTTTTGTAGGTCTTCACAGCATTGTTGGTGCAGCTCTCCCAGGGTCAGGGACCAACCCTGACAGGCTTCCTTGTATGGGGGCGGCATCATGGGTTGCCACGGCGGAGCTTATGTGAGCTTTCTAAGTCGTGCTTCCTCATCACATCGACATGTTTCATCTAATTGGGTTTTGGGTTTCCTCTCCTATAAGATGCAGGCAAATTTCCTTCTGTTCCATGGGAGCTTTGTCAGGACGAATTGGAACTTTAAAAATGAATAAAACGTCTTTAGAGGATATTTAACTCTTCAGCAGAACGATGTTATAGAAATGAAAGGCGTTATTATAAACTTAAAAAAAAAGAAAGTTTTATGTGAAAATGCCTTTAGCACTTTGAGACTGTGTCCCATTTTGTGTCTTCTGTTTTGCTTTTACTCCTGGAATTTTTCGGACTGTCTTCAGGGTGTGTAAATTGCTTTAGCACTGGGTGGGCTTTGCATCTATAAGTGGTACAGTCTGCCAGTGCAGACTGCTCTGCTGTTCTTGCTGCACTTTCCCAAGTCTGCCCACACACTGACATGCTACAGAGGCTCCAAAACTGAGACATATGTTAGAGCACAAAATGCTTTCCCCCCAGGACTCCTAGAGGGTTTGGAAGAATGCTTTCCCTGATTCCTGCTTCTTGAGATAAAAGAACATTTGGCAAAGAAAGTCTAAATAGTTGCTTTGAAAAAATAAATCAAGAATTGAACTCATTTTTAAAAACCAGGCCAGGTGTAGTGGCTCACAGCTGTAACCCCAGCACCTCGAGAGGCCAAGATGGAAGTATCATTTGAGGCTAGGAGTTCAAGACCAGCCTGGTCAACATAGTGAGACCCCATCTCTATTTTAAAAAAATAAAAATAAACTAAAGGATCCATGACATGCCTATTCCTAAATCATCTTCTCTGATAATGCTTAAGGAGATTTACCCTGTGTCTTAGTCTTTTTGAACTACTATAACAAAATACCATAGACTGAGTGGATTACATATAACAGAGATTTATTTGTCATGGTTCTGGAGGCTGCAAAGTCCAAGATCAGGGTACCTAAAGATTCAGTGTCTGGTAAGGGCCTGTTTTTCTGTTTCATGGACCTCACCCTCCTACTGTGTCTTCACATGGTAGAAGGAGCAAGGCAGCTCTCTGGAGCCTCTTTCATAAGGGCACTAATACTCATGAGGGCTCCCCCACTGTGATCTAGTCATCTCCCAGAGGCTTCACCTCCTAATACCTTCACCTTATTTTTTAACTCATATTCTTGCTGTGAAAAAAAAAAACAAACCGCTTTCAGATACACCTAAATGACACAGTTTCAATGTATGAAATTTTGGGAGGACACAAACATCAGACCATATTACCCCACAACTGTCTACAGTGGTCCAGTGCCTTCTCATGACTTTCTGGGAAGGCTTCTTGTTATGCTTTGAGAACATGTAGATAGGTTACAGGTTTTTAGTCACTCAGTCTACAAAACTGAATAATTCTACAAGAGCTCTGCCCTTATAGCCCAGCAGAACAACTCTGGACAAAATAGTTGACTGTGTATTCCAGTGCATGTTACTAGTTTTGCATTTTTTCTTTTAATTAACACACCTCAGAAGTTAATATGCTTGTGCTAAAAGGAAAAATTGTGATTTGGAGTTGGAAATTAGACAATTTGTTTAAAAGATAAAATTATCCAAGAATGTGCTAAACCCAGATAAATTTACAAATGTTTTTATCATTGGCAAAGCTAACTTAATATTTTCTCTGATTATTTATCATCATGTCTATATAAATGCAAGAACGATTCAGAAGCTATTGATGGCCAACAGTTGTGAACTTACCCTAGAATTAGAAGGAAAAAGAAAGGAGTGTCTAGTGCTGCAAAGAGTCACTACAGAATGTCAGATAACAGCAGTGGAATAAAGGACATACGTGGGCATGTTCATTTCTCCAGCCTCTGGCCCAGAGCAATGACTCCCAACCTTTATGGAGATATAAAACTCATTAATTTTTTATTGATTTTATGCCTTCGCTTCTACATCTTACATGAGCTATATGACATACATTTTTTAAAAACTGAGTGGAGCACTTTTGCAATTTCCCTTGAGGTAAACAACAATACCTTAATATATTCCCAGCCCAGAATTGCGGAACAGTGAGAAATCATTTATTAAGAAAACATTTATTAAGGTGTTTACCAGGCACTGCTTCCAATGCTTTGCATGTTAACTCATTTAATCCTTTCCACACCCTTTAAGACAAGTACATTTATCATTATTATTATTATTATTATTATTATTATTAATTTGAGACAGAGTCTCACTCTGTCACCCAGTCTGGAGTGTAGTGGCACAATCTTGGCTCACTTGCAGCCTTCACCTCCTGGGTTCAAGCAATTCTCCTGCCTCAGCCTCCTGAGTAGTGGGATAACAGCCATGCACCAGCATATCTGGCTAATTTTTGTATTTTTAGTAGAGACAGGGTTTCATGATGTTGTCCAGGCTGGTCTTAAACTGCTGACCTCAAGTGATCCACCCACTTCGGCCTTCCAAAGTGCTGGAAATACAGGCGCGAGCCACTGCGCCCAGCCAAGTACATTATTTATTCCATTTTATAGAAAGGACACTGAGGCATTGAGGCCCTAAGTTACTTGTCCATAGTGGCACAGTTAGATGGGTGGGGCCTGGTGATCTGACTGCAGCACCAGGCATTTAACCTCAATAGATGACTGGCAGTTCACACTTCATAAGTAACAGTCATCAGTGGAAGTTGTATGAAAATCACTATAGCTATGTTTATCATGGTCTTTGTTCTTTATAACACTTCACCTACACAGCCTTTTTAGGGTAATCTTACCACTCGTGTTACATCCCTCAGCATGTATAGATTCTATCTGAATTTCTTCATGGTCACTCATATTTGGGTTTTGCATGACTTTTGTTATTGTTGTTTTTCCTCAAACATAATACATATTTAGTTACCCAGATTTGAAATTCGAAAGATCAGAGACAGTGTCTTTTACGACTTGTCAATTTTTCACAAAACACATGGAAAAACAGTAGAGTAAGGACTTAAAAATATGTGATGGGCCGGATATGGTGGCTCACTCCTGTAATCCAAACACTTTGGGAGACTGAGGCAAGTGGATCACCTGACGTCAGGAGTTCGAGACCAGCCTGACCAACATTGTGAAACTTTGTCTCTACTAAAAATATTAAAAAAAAAAATATTAGCCGGGCGTGGTGGTGGGTGCCGGTAATCCCAGCTACTTGGGAGACTGAGGCAGGAGAATCGCTTGAACCCTGGAGGTGGAGGTTGCAGTGAGCTGAGATCGTGCCACTGCACTCCAGCCTGGGTGACAGAACAAGACTCCATCTCAAAAAAATGTACATATCTGTGTTGAATGAAGTGGATTGAAGGAAGTTAAACAATGTTGACTTTAATTATTAAGCTGTTTCTCACATCTGCCAGAATGTAATGTTCACATATTTTGATGTTGTTGGTTTAGTCACGTATTAGTGCCAGAGTGCAGTTGGCCAATCCGATCTTCTTCAGAAAGGCTCAGAGAGAATTTTTTTCTGAAGAAAATGTTTAATTAGTTCTCATTGATAGTGTACATACTCTTTAGCTAATCTTCTTGCTGTGAAAATCAGCTTTTAGATATACCTAAATGAGACAGTTTCATATATTTCCACATATCCACAATATTCATGCATAGAAAATGTCAGAACCTTGCTGTTCTATATTAAAGTATATTTTAATTGCCCAGTAATCAGGGAAAATTAAATTCTAATTAGTATGAACCTCATATCTGATTCACAGGTATTTTATGATAAATCTAACTTCAGTGTTTGTCTAAAACATTTTAGTATACTAGAATCACAGCATCATAGGATCTGAAAGGGCAAGAAAGAGTATTTAGTTCCACTGTCTTATTTTACAGATGAAGAAACTGGAAACAAGGGTTGCTAAATGACTTATCCAGGGTTACACAAAAATAACATTTCCCCATTGTTGACACTCATTTGTAAGGACCCTTGAAGAATGTTAAGAAAAGACCTCTTAGTAACTAGTGAAGTAAATTTAAAGAATAAATAAATCTGATTCCTGATAAAATTCTTTTTAATTTATGATTCAAAGAAAGGTTACAGTTGTAGCTGAAAAAAGGGCAGGATATAAAATACAATTAATAGAATTCCCCTGCATTGCCAATAACACATTTAATACATTAAGCTCCATAGTGACTTGTTAGGTTTCTGAGCACATTAGCTTTTGAATCAAGGCCTCAGAAGTTGCCCTCAGGTAGTCTAGAAAGAAGAAAGAAGAAAAAAATAAATTGCATTGATTGGAAAGTAGGGAGAGAAATCTCAGAAATCCACTGGTATGTACTCTTTTTCATCAGAACCACAATGTATTTTTGAAGTTAGTATATAATGAAGAGAACTGCAAATTAAGAAAATGTTTCATTTATGGCTCTAAATTTTTTGAATAAAAGCTAGAAACCATAATATATGTTGGCGTATATTTATTAGGATGTAATTTTCCCCTGGGTTTTATTTTGGTCATTCTCTTTCAGAGTGAGCATCAGTACTCCATTTCTCTACCTTACCTGCCCTTTGAATAAACCTGAACTTGCACTGATGATGTTAAACATGTTTGAACACTTGACCACAACATACCCCGTTAACCCTGCATGGCAGCAACACATCTGACAACCAAACTCTGGGTGGTTATTTGGAAGCCAAAATATGCATCATCAGTGCATTTGTGCATTACCTGTTCCATAAGCACAGCAAATGCTTGGTGATATATAAAGTTCCTGCTTGACAATATGATCTTTAATATGCAGACACATATCACCTGATACTAGGTAATCTTATGGGAATTATGAGAAGTAATGGGGGAGAAATTATAAAATGGTGACTTTTCTAGTACAGGAATTATTTTACTGACTCTTGGAGTCAGACAGTTTTCAAATACTATAGTTTATATAGGTAGCTGGAAGAATCAAATATTTATTATGTTGATAATTAACTCTCTGAATTAAGATGAATAGTTTATAACTTACAGAAACACCAGGCTTTCTAGAGATGATATCCTTAGTTAATGTCATTCATCTATGAAACAGTTCTCAAACTCCACAGTCATTTTTTCTACAAATGAATTAATTATATGGATTTTGATGGCTGGGAGATAAGTCTTTGAATGGAGGAACCAAGAGGTGAATTACAGGCATAAACTAAGGAATTTCAATTAGTAGGGTTTAGGAGTGACAGTCTAGAATGAGTGGAGACTAGGAGATTCATCTTGATGCAAGCATACTTAGATGCGTGTTACTCAGGATAGCACAGGTGAGAGAGGAGCTGGTAGAATTTTAATGTCACATCTGGGTAGTACAACTGGTTATTATTAAAACATGGTAAAACTTCAAGCAGGTAAAAAAAAAGAAAAGGAAGGAAGGAAGGGAAGGACGGAGGGAGGGATGGGGGGAGGGAAAGAAAAAGAAAGGAGAGAAAAAGAAAGAAGAAAGAGAGAAAGAAAGAAAGAAAGACAAGAAAGAAAAGAAAGAAAGAAAGAAAGAGAGAGAGAGAGAGAGAGAAAGAAAGAAAGAAAAAGAAAGAAAGAAAGAAAGAAAGAAAGAAAGAAAGAAAGAAAGAAAGAAAGAAAGAAAGAAAGAAAGAGAAAGGAAGGAAGGAAGGTAAGAAGGAAGGAAGGAAGGAAGGAAGGGAGAAAGAGAAAAAGAAAGAAAGAAAAAGAAAATCAGTGCATACAGGGCAAAGACAAGTACTTGGTTGCAGCATTCAAAATCTTGACCCAGTTGGCCTATGCATCCTTATGTCTCACTGTGCACCCTTGACTCTCCCTTAGACTCAGTTTTTATGTTACATGGGTAACTCAGAGTATCAATCTCATAGAGTTGTTCTGCAAATTAAATACATGATACTTAATATAGCAGATAGACAGTGCTTGATATCATTTACTAAGTGCTCGATAAAGATGAGCTACTGTTCTTCCTTTTCCTCAACTCCTCCAGAAATAAGCTGTCAATTCCAAGTAGATCACTTTACTCATTTTTGACCAAATGCCACTCACTCCTTTTTGTTTTTAGGCCAATGCTCAGGTGGTTCCCACAGCTGGAGTGACCCTCTTCACCTCCCACATGCCTCGCTCAGCTCATTCCCATTTGACAGGACCCGGCTCAAGTCCCACTCCCTCCAGGATGACTTCCTGACCACCAGAGCCCCTAGGGGTGACGTCCTCCTCAAAATCCCTCTAATTACCATGAACATAATGGAGGCACCAACTTTTCTTGTCCGTTGTATTGACTGATATCCTTTAAATTACATGTGGATCAGTACTTTGTCATACTACTAACTAAACAGCATGTTCCCTTTATTTTGAGACAGGGTCTCGCCCTGTCACCCAGACTGGAGTGCAGTGGCACAATCATAGCTCACTGCAGCCTCGAACTCCCTGGGCTCAAATGACCTTCCTGCCTCAGTTTCCCAAGTTGCCGGGACCACAGACATGTGTCACAATGCCTGGCTATTTTTTTTTTTTGTTTTTTTTTTTAATTGTAGAGGTGAGAACTTGCCACATTGCCCAGGCTGGTCTTGAACTACCAGGCTCAAGTGATCCTCCTGCCTTGGCCTCCCAAAATACTGAGATTACAGGTGTAAGTCACCATGCCCAGCCAGCATGGTCCTTAAGGGAGAGATTGTGGGATATAATTCTCTATGGCCTCCAAACTGCTGAGTATGACTTCTTGCAAAATGGTGTGTGGAATAAGCAATAACCTTTGGAGTCAGACAGTGCCTGGTTGGAATTCCTGACCTTCCACTTACTTGCTATGTGATCTTGGGCAGTGTACCCTTCGTGAGCCTTAGTTTTCTTATCTGTAAAGTGAAAACACCCTATATAATTTTCTGAAAATTAGACATAATCTATATTAACTTCATAGCACAGTGCAGGGCACAAGTAAATGCTCAATGATATTATTGCTATTATTCAGAATATCAGTAGATGTTTCTTTCCTTAACTGACCAATAGATAATAGCAAAATCATGCTTCCCTCCCCAAAAAAAGGAAGAAAAGACATTTTAAAAATATTTTCAGATATCAAAGAATCTTTTGCCATCTATTATGAAAGCTATAAACATAAGTAGATTAAGATTCTGTACCATAAAAATCTCAAACTATCAAGTCTCTATAAATAGATAACCTTGCCTGCCTTTAATAATTCGTACTTAAATTTGCTTGGCACTGTTTTAGGTATTTGGGACACAAAAATGAATAAAAAGTCCGCCATCCACATAGAACTTACATTCTGCTGAGAGAGATGGATTATGAAGAATAAGGTATATGAAGCAAAGCAAGCAATAGACAGAAGCTGTGGGGCAAAGGTCAGGAGAGGCTATCTAGATTGGGTGCCAGGAATGTCCTCTCTGAAGAACATCTTCAGATGTGACATCTAAAGATGTGAACATCTCTGAAGAAGTGACATTTGATCAGAGATATTAATTAGGCCAAAGCTATGTGATAATGATGAGAAACTGTTCTAAGCAGAAGAATAGCAAGAGCGAAGGCACTGAGTTGAAATGGATTTGACATGTTCCAGAACAGTTAGGAGGCCATTGTGGCTGGAGCAGAGGAAGCTCAACAGAGAACGAAGAGGTCTCAGGGTTCCTAGAGAGCCTATAGGTGATGATAAAGGCTTTAAGCTTTGTTCTAAGTGAAATAGGAGACCACTGGGGTTTTGAAAGGACATTATTTGTTTTATTAAGAAGACTATGAGAGACTACTTCACAGCTGTTAGGATGGCTATTAATAAAGAGGAAACTAACAAGTGTTAGTGAGGGGGTAGAAAAATTGGAACCCTTGTGCTTTTCTTGTGGGAATGTAAAAGGGTGCAGCAGCCACGGACAGCAGTTTGGTGATTCCTTAAAAAGATAAACATACAATTGCAAGTAATCCAGCAATTCCATTTCTGGGTATAAAAAAGTTGGAAGTGGGGACTCAAACAGATACTGGTCATAATGACATTATTCACAATAGCCAAAAGGTAGAGACAACCCAGATGTTAATCTGTCATCCATGAATAAAGATAAAGTGTGTGTGTGTGTGTGTGTGTGTGTGTCAGCATTAGAAAGCAATGAAATTCTGATACATGCTACAATGTGGATGAACCTTGAAAACTATGCTAAGTAAAATAAGACAGACAGACATAAAAAGACAAATATTGTATGATTGTACTTATATGAGGCACCTAAAGTAGGCAAATTCATAGAGAAAGAAAATATAGTAGAGGTTACCAGGGCTAAAGGAAGGGAGGGGACAGGGAGTTAATATATAGTGGAAACAGAGTTTCTGTTAGGATGATGAAGAAGTTGTACATATAAATTTGGTGATGGTTACACAAGAGTGTGAATGTACTTGGTGCCACTGAATTATACACTTAAAAACGGTTAAAGGCGGACGCGGTGGCTCACGCCTGTGATCTCAGCACTTTGGGAGGCTGAGGTGGGCAGATCACTAGGTCAGGAGATCGAGACCATCCTGGCCAACAGAGTGAAACCCTGTCTCTACTAAAAATACAAAAACTAGCTGGGCATGGTGACACACACCTGTAATCCCAGCTACTCGGAAGGCTGAGGCAGGAGAATCACTTGAACTCGGGAGGTGGAGGTTGTGGTGAGCCAAAATCGCACCCCTGCACTCCAGCCTGGGCAACAGAGTGAGACTCTGTCTCAGAAAAAAAAAAGGTTAAAGGGGTAAATTTCATGGTATTTGATTACAATTAAAGATAAAAGACTAGGGGGAAGGAGTAAGGGTGTGGGAGCAGAGATTCCAGTTAGATCCTATAGCAGGTAGCCAGATAAGAGATGAGTATGGCAGTGAAGAGGGAAGTATTCAAATTTGGGATACGTTTTGGAAGTTGAGCCTATAGGTCCTGTATAAGCTATAGAGGAGAATAATCATGAGGGACCCCTGTTTTTGTTCTGAACTGCCAAGAGAGAAGTGGCCATTTCATGAGATAGGGAAAACTGGGAAAGGAGTGGGTTTGGGGAAAAGCATCACTAGTTCAGCTTTGAGCATGTTAAGTTAGAGTTATCTGCTTGACGCACAAGTGGAAGATCTAAAAGATACGAGTCTGGAGCTCAGGAAAGGGGGCGTTTGTAATAGATTTGAGTGGCATACAAAAAGATACATGAAACACAGCATGTGAAACATGGGAATGAGCAAGATCACTCAAGGAAGAGTTGAAACAGAAAGGAGAAATGGCCGGAAGACTGAGCTCAGGGAACCACCAACGTTGAGAGGTCAAGAGGGAAGGAGGTAGATGTAGATGTGTGATGTGAGATGCTTTTCCTTAATATTAGGCAACTATCTATTGAGCAACTCCTCTGCCAGCCACTGTTTCAGGCACTTGGAATAACAAGTACCAAAAAGGCAGCTTTTACTGCTTCATATCTGTGTTCTTGGGTGAGTTACTTAACTTGACTGAACCCCAGATTTCTCATCTGTAAAATGGAGTTAAACGGCCGGGCGCGGTGGCTCATACCTGTAATCCCAGCACTTTGGGAGGCCGAGGCGGGTGGATCACCTGAGGTCAGGAGTTTGCGACCAGCCTGGCCAACATGGTGAAACCCCGTCTCTGCTAAAAATACAAAAAAAAAAAAAAATTAGCCAGGCGTGGTGGTGGGTGCCTGTAATCCTAGCTACTCAGGAGGCTGAGACAGTAGAATCGCTTGAACCCAGGAGGCGGAGGTTGCAGTGAGTTGAGATCGCGCCACTGCACTCCAACCTGGGCAACAAGAGCAAAACTCCCTCTCAAAAAAAAAAAAAAAGGTTTAATAATTACAGTTAACCCAAAGTGAAACAGCAGTTACTGCAGTCATTTCCCAAATATTTACCTGCTTACACAAAGTATTTTATTTCTACAACCCCACAAAGTATAGATACTATTGTTCTATAAGAAAAGAAACCAAAGCTCAGGAAAGGTGTTAAATTTTTTTAAGACATAGCTTAAAATGCATTGGTAAGATTCTTCCTCTGATAGTCCTGAACTCACATCTTTCAGTCCCTTCACTCTTTCAAGCTATTCTAGTATGTAAAACACTCAGCAGGCTGCCTAAGGCCACAGTTTGTGCTTTAGAACTTGTTTGTTTCATCCATTTGTCCTTCCCTCCACTTAAGTGCATCTCTTTGAGGTCCTGAAAAACAAACTCCTATAATTAAAAACAATCAAAAAAGCAATCACCTAGGTTATCAAGTATGTAAACTGCCAACTATAAACTTAGTAATATCCCTAAAATAATTTAATGAATGTTAATCGACTGAATAAACAAAAACTATGCCTTTTTTTTTTTTTTTTTTTTTGGTCTAATTTCCTCTACTAAGTACCTGGCCTTTAGAATTACACATTGGACAACATTTAATGAAATTCCATTACCATTAAGTTTATTTTATGAGCTTTCTTTTATAAAATCCATTCAAGTTATTTCTGGAAATACTTCCTTATTACCTAGTTTCTACTACTTTTTAAAATTATTACTTGTCTAGCAAATGAAAAGAAAGTGCTACTCTGTTGTCATTTAAACATAAATTTATTGTTTATATATAGATTAATTTTAATCATTAGCTTTTATCTTGGCACTTTTCCTATGGACTCCAGGTTGGCTAATGATGTTATCCTGGCCATCCAGGCCCAGCTGCTGGGGACACCATTCACTCCTCTCTCTCCCTTATCCCCCATTATCCAGTGAGTTACCAAGAACTGACCGTTCTACTTCTGAAATGCGTTGGAATTGGTACCCTCTGATTCATATTTAAAGACACTGCCTTGGTTCAGGTAGACTGCACTTACTTGAGTGATGGCAGTAGGCTCAGTAATTGATAAAGGCCTTGACTTTAATCACTTTCTCACCATGGAAGCTTACTGTCATAAGCCAGAATTTTCCTTCTAAAACTAAAAAACGAAACAAAATAAAATCATGCCACTTTCGGGGCCTACACATTGAAGTTCTTGTAAGGAAACATTCAGTCTATCATTCGTGGCCCTGGTCATCCTGTCTGCCCTGTAGCTTCCTCTTCTGCCCATTAGGAACCCTGTTTGTTAGACAATTTGGTATTAAGATTAACTGTGAGCTATTTTATCTCCATAAGCATAAATTCTCTCTTCCACCTTCTCTTTACCACCGACACATCCACATACCAGTATTCTTCAAGACTCATTTGTTGGTGTCCTCTGTTAAGCTTGCCCTGACCTTTCCAAACAGAAATCGGACACCCCCTCCCTTGACTCCCATAACACTTCATTACACCTCTATCACATATCGTTTTTTGCCTTGTATGATTATGATTTACATATATAATAAGTTGAAGGAGTTTTTAATCATCTTAATAGCTGGCACTGAATTCCTCCAGAACAAAATTCTTGGTGTGGAAAACGTGCCCTCTGAAAGACTTGGAGGTAAGCTGTGAGCTGTGAGCCCTAACCGTACTTCCTAGCCAGGGACCTGGATATAACCTGCCCCCAAGGTTTTTGGAAGGCAAAGCTATCATACTTGGGGCAAGGGAAGGTAGCTGTTGTTTTTCTTTTGCATACAGTTGAGATGGGGGTGGAGTGAGAAATCAGAGAAGAGACGTAGCAGAGAGCTCCCCGGCAAGATGCAAAGAGCCTGAGGCTGGATGAGACCAGTGAGCGGCACAGAGGCAGCCAAGAGCATTTTTCAGATAGAAGGAGCAACAGGCAAGGAGAGTGAAGCTCCAGGAGTCCCTCCACATCTGTCTGTAGGCGAGAGGGCTTCCTAGATGCTCAGATGGGTTTATGTAGTTCTTGAAGAAGGTGTTCTTGAAGAAGGTGCTAACTTGATGCTGGAGGCCAAGGTGGTTCTGAGAACTGAAGTCCCAGAAATATACATACATCCTGGAGGGCGCTAGGGAAGAGGCTTTACACTTCCACACGTCATAGATTTGAGCAAAGATTTGAGTCATTTTTCGTGCATTTGAGGTAGAGAGATTTCCAGGTTCTACACTTTACTAGATTATGAACTTGCCAAGGATGCCTTTGCGTGTTCACTTGCTTCCCTATGGTGAACTTACAGAAAATAATTGGTTTTTTTTTTTTTTTTTTTTTTTTTTGAGTCACTACTGTTAAGATGAAAAATACCTACACAGCTGACTGCTACTAATCTACAACTCTCATCTTACTGATTTTCTCAGCAGGAAAAAGCCAAGTTAAAAAAAAAAAAAAAAAGCCAACAGAGCTTGTAGTATTTAATCATCAATAAATATGGCACAGGAGATTTAACATTATCATCTTGACATTTTTAAGATTTTTCATCTTTCCTTAGGAAAGACGTGATGTAGGAAGAGGAATAGAGACAAGTGCTCTCAGGTTTATCATTCCCTAGCAATTAACCACTCCAGGCTCTGCTTTCCTCACCTATTTCTCAGCTGTAAGATTGCCAATAACACTATCTACCCTGCCTGCTGTCAAGTAATTTTTCTGACAAGCTTATGTATGGCGCTGTAGAAGCCATTATTACACCATGCAATGTTTTACAGTATACACTGGGAATCTTGTAAACAGTACAGTTCACATTGAGATTTGAACAGAAATACCTAGCAATATGCTCAAATCCTGAGAACTTTAGACGGTGTGTTGCCAATAATGCAGAAAAGTGAATCTAGGAAAGTAAGTAACACATACTTTAAAACTTGAAAAGTTCTTATTTGATCCTTCTTCATAGGCGAATAGGGATGAACCAGGTCTGTGCATTCAGTGGACATCATGGCCGTGAAACTTTAGTGATATGAAAAGCTCTAGGTAAGAGCAGGGCTAATAGCATAAAAATATCATAAAGAGCAACTCTGCCGAAATGAGGAAGCAAAACTGAGGTTAGAAATATCAGCAAATGGGAATAGTCGACATAGTAAGTAATGGATCTTAGTGTAAACATGGTGCCATGAAGCTCAAGGTTAATGAGGAGCCCAGAACTCTTGCTAACTTATTCTTTGATACCAGCATTATCCTAATACCAAAACCAGACAAAGACCTCACAAGAAAACTACATGCCAATATCCCTTGTGAGTGGAGACTCAAAAGCCTTCAACAAATTACAAGCAAACTGAGTCCAGCAACATATAAAAAGGATTACATACATGAGAAGGGGGACATAACCTGGAAACGAGGCTGATTTGACATGTGGAAATCAATATAATACACAACATTAATAGGGAAAACCACATTTATCTCGATAGACACGGAAAAGGCATTTGACAAAATCCAACATCCTTTTGTAATGAAAACACTCAGTACACACACAGGAATAGACGACAGTATCCTCAACTTGATAGAGTGCCTCTGTGAAAAACTCGTATCTAACATACTGAATGATAGAAGACTGAGCACCTAACCCTCAGATCAGTAACAAGACAAGGATGTCCATACACACCACTTTCACTCAACATTCTAGCCGAGGCAATTTAAAAAAAGAAATGTGGATTGGAAAGGAAGAAGTAAAGCTATCTCTATTTGTAGTTGACGTGATCTTGTATATAGGAGATCTAAAGGTCACCTCCCAAAAAGTATTAGAACTAATAAATGAGATTAACAAGGTTACAGGACACAAGATCAATAAACAAATATTAATTGTATTTCTATATACTAAGAGTGGACAATCTAAAAATGAAATTAAGAAAACAATTTCATTTACAATAGCATGAAAAAGAAGAAAATACCTATGAATATATTTAACAAAAGACATGTAAGACTTGAACATTGAAAACTACAAAACATGGTTAAAAAAAAATTTTTTAATTAAATGGAAAGATGTCCTATATTCATGGTTTGAAAGACATAATGTTGTTAAGATGGCAGCAGCCAGGCCGGGCGCGGTGGCTCAAGCCTGTAATCCCAGCACTTTGGGAGGCCGAGGCGGGTGGATCACGAGGTCAGGAGATCGAGACCATCCTGGCTAACATGGTGAAACCCCGTCTCTACTAAAAATACAAAAAACTAGCCGGGCGTGGTGGCGGGCGCCTGTAGTCCCAGCTACTCGGAGGCTGAGGCAGGAGAATGGCGTGAACCTGGGAGGCGGAGCTTGCAGTGAGCCGAGATCGCGCCACTGCACTCCAGCCTGGGTGACACAGCGCGAGACTCCGTCTCAAAAAAAAAAAAAAAAAAAAAAAGATGGCAGCAGCCTATGATTTGGTTTTCATCCAAATTCCAGCTGCGTTTTCTTTTACAGAAATTGATGATGGTTGGCCACAGTGGCACATGCCTGTAATCCCAGCACTTTGGGAGACTGAGGCGGGTGGATCACCTGAGGTCAGGAGTTCGAAACCAGCCTGGCCAACATGGTGAAGCCTTGTCTCTACTAAAATACAAAACTTAGCCAGGCATGGTGGCACACGTCTGTAATCCCAGCTACTCGGGAGGCTGAAGCAAGAGAATCACTTGAACACGGGAGGTGGAGGTTGCAGTGAGCCGAGATCATACCATTGCACTACAGCCTGGGCCACAGAGACTCTATCTCAAAAACAAAAGAAAGAAAGAAATTGATGAGATGATTCTAAATTTTATGTGAAGACAGTCTGAAGGGGGAGAATAAATTTGGAGGAATAATGTTTTCCAATTTAAAAATTGATCCTAAAGGTATAAAATTATTAAGACATTGTGGTACTGGGATAATTATATATAGACAAATCCATGGAATAGAAGTAAGAGTCCAGGAATCAACCCTTACATTATGGTAAATTGGTTTTGTCAGTGGTGTCAAGATAATTCACTGAGGAAAGAATAATCTTTTCAGGTGGGAAGATTTTTGTTTTCCTCTACCATTCAAATACTTGTACATCTTATGATGAGAAAATTCCCTACGTGTGGCCTCAGACAGTCATTTTGGTAACACAAACTCAAGTGGAAAACTTGAGTTCGAGACCAGCCTGGCCGATGTGGCAGAACCAATGACTTCTGTTTGGTCTGATTTATATAATCCTACCCAAGCAATAAAAACTTTCAATAATTCATGTTAGCTTAAGTACCACATAGTTAGATGATATAATTTCAGTGTTTTTTAATAAAACAAATCTCTAGTGTAACATAGATCTGGTTAATGATCAGCATAAAATAGATATAGGCCTGTTTTGATGGTCACATCAAACGTTTATTTATTTATTTATTTATTTATTTACTGGGGGGGATGGAGGCTCACTCTATCACCCAGTCTGGAGTGAAGTGGCTCAATCTCTGCTCACTGCGACCTCTGCCTCCTGGGTTCAGGCAAGTCTCCTGCCTCAGTTCCCGAGTAGCTGGGATTACAGGTATCTGCCACCCCACCTGGCTAATTTTTGTACATTTAGCAGAGACAGGGTTTCACCACATTGGCCAGGCTAGTCTCGAACTCCTGACCTCAGGTGATCCGCCTGCCTCAGCCTCCCAAAGTGCTGGGATTATAGGCATAAGCCACCATGCGGAACCCAAAAGTTCATTTAGTTGCATTATAGTATCTCATTAGAGCTGTGTATTTTGAAACATCTTAAATGTTTTCATCTTTAAAACATGGAATCTCGCTACATTCTTTGTCCAGGAACATCCACAGTACCGCCTTATTAGTAAATCTGCTTTATAATAAGATCCTTCTAAAGTAGAAATATTAACCTCCTCCTATTCAGTTCTGCCTTAGAGCAGTGTTGTGGTGAGGTTCCTGTGTATGTAGTTAGCTTCCCAGCGTCCTTCTTCCCTTCCTTTCCCATCACCCATTCAGGCATCCTTGTATAACAATGGCTTCTAGACAGACGTGTATAAGAGTCTTTTTTGTTTTTTGTTTTTTGGTTTTTTTTTGAATTCTGGGATACATGTGCAGAACGTGCAGGTTTGTTACATAGTTATACAGGTGCCATGGTGGTTTGCTGCACCCATCAACCCGTCATCTAAGTTTTAAGCCCCTCATGCATTAGGTATTTGTCCTAATGCTCTCCCTCCCCTAGGCGCCACCCTCCTACAGGCCCCAGGTGTGATGTTCCCCTCCCTGTGTCCATGGGTTCTCATTGTTCAACTCCCATTTATGAGTGAGAACATGAGGTATTTGGTTTTCTGTTCCTGTGTTAGTTTGCTGAGAATAATGGTTTGTAGCTTCATCCATGTCCCTGGAAAGGACATGAACTCATCCTTTTTATGGCTGCATAATATTCCATGGTGTATATGTGCCACATTTTCTTTATCCAGTCTATCATTGGTGGGCATTTGGGTGGGTTCCAAGTCTTTGCTATTGTGAATAGTGCTGCAATAAACATACGTGTGCATGTGTCTTTATAGTAGAATGATATATAATCCTTTGCATATATACCCAGTAATGGGATGGCTGGGTCAAATGGTAATTCTGGTTCTAGATCTTTGAGGGATCACCACACTGTCTTCCACAATTGTTGAACTAATTTACACTCCCACCAACAGTGTATAAGTGTTCCTATTTCTCCACATCCTCTCCAGCATCTGTTGTTTCCTGACTTTTTAATGATCACCATTCTGACTGGCGTGAGATGGTATCATTGTGGTTTTGATTTGCATTTCTCTAATGACCAGTGATGATGAGCTTTTTTCATGTTCATTGGCCACAGAAATAGACATGTATAAGACTCCTCACTCTTGAGTAGCTTGAAGTTTAACTGTAGTCAAATAAGGATAACTTATTTTTAAAATTTAGCATGATTCTAGAGAGTCCCAAAATCAGATGTGTTCAAGAGCCACATGAATAAGATAAAGTGCTGTTCTCATAAGTAATTGGGCATGGGTTGGGGCCGTGCCAGAATGAGGAGGGCAGGGCTTACCTTAAGGCATTCAGATTAAAATAATTAATCCTATTCTGACCTAGAAAGTTTTTTTTTTAAGGTTTATGTAATCCACCAAGCTATAACTTCTGGCATAAAACATAATTTAAACCGTGATATTTTCTGAAGAAATGCTGTGGGAAAATCCCTCTAAATATTTAAGTATGTTATGTGTCTTCCATTCAGTGGGTACATTCAGTATAATCCAGAAATCCATACCTGTTTCAGAACCCTCGTTTAATCCTACATTATGAATTGATTTCATGGGGTAAAGTGTTTGCAATGCATAAGACATTCCCCAAAGAGTAGCTATTTTGAATAGATACACTATATCTGAAATAGATATTTTTTTGTTAGCCAATAGCCCTCTTTCAACTTGTAGTCTAATTTCATCATAAAAGTTTGATAATAAAGCCAACCATAGCAAACTGTTAATGATTCATTTTTTTCTATTTTGATTAAACATTTTGCCTAATAGAGCTTATGATCTTGCTTGCTGAAATATGTTGAAACAAAAAGAACAGAAAGCTTGTAATAGTTTTAAGTTTTTTAACGGTCTAGAAAGTGATGTGGAAAAATACTTACTGGCTACTGTTATGTTTAAGTAAAATCATGAAATACTGTGAATCCAACCCCAGGGCAACCCCTGGGCCCCCAAAAGGCTCCTTTGTAAACCATTATATTTTAATTAGTTTAGTAGGAGACTGTATTTATTAAAGTAAAACAGTAATTAAGTATGCATTTTAGACATATTCTGTTCATATGGAAAACCTGCCAAACTCTAGTTTGAATAGATGCTAAGATTGAGCTTTTTGACGCATTTTAGCCAATGTATTTCTCTTGATTCATACATTTTGTGAAAACATTTTTATTGAATCCAAATTAGAACATGATATAGTGTCTCAGTCACGGCTTCTAAAAAGGGTGGCAGCTACTAATCTTACAATTTCAATCTGTTCAAAAGTAGTTTTCTGTGAAATGCTACAGAGAGGAGTGAAAGAGGAACTTGACACCAGTGAATCTGCTCTACCTCTGAATGTAGCTGCAGGGATTTGGTAGTAAATGTATCTAAACAGCGCTTTTTCCCTAATTAATATCATAGGAGAGACATTGACATGGTTTGACAGGCACTAGAGTCTGTTGTAGTATGGAAGATACATATGACAATTCCTGCCTCTGAGAGCCATCTGCTGGTTAAGGGAAAGCCTACAAAGTAATGCAGATATCTGGCTTGTTCATGTGAATAGAATCTGTTTTACTGAGATTTATGTAAATCCTGGTTAACTGAAAGTCTCATCCACTCTTGCTCTGCTTATGGTCTTGATAATTCATTTCCAGGGTGGTGTTTGATTCACTAACAAGGAAGTCGTTGTACCTACATGTATTTTGTGGCAGAAGTTAATTCAGAATTCTGTAGGTGATGTTCAATGTCTTATTTTAAATAATATTGAACTTTAGAAACAGTACACAATATACTTTGTAAACTGAATGTTCTCATTTCCGTTAAGGTAATTCTATCATGCAACCAACTCAATTATTTTTGGTACAATTGTAAATAAAGTGGAATGACAGGGAAGGGACTAATTTTGTGGCATTAATGGGCAAGGAAGATATTATCATATACCACTGCCAAACTCAGCCTTTAAAAAACATTTCCCTTGTAAATATATAGTTTATAACAACTTTAACAAAAATATGTACTGGCTAGGCATAGTGGCTCATACCTATAATCCCAACATTCTGGGAGGCCGAAGTGGGAGGATCACTTGAGGCCAGGAGTTCAAGACAGGCCAGGACAACACAACAAGACCCTTACTCTACCCAAAAAAAAAAAAAATTAACTAGGCATGGTAGCATGCGCCTGTAGTCCTAGCTCCCAGGAGGTGAGGCAGAAGGATTGTTTGAGCCCAGGAGTTTGAGGCTCCAGTGAGCTGTGACCATACCACTGCACTGCAGCTTGGGCAACAGAATGAGTCCTTGTCTCTTTTTTAAAAAAGATAAAAAGAGAGAAAAGAAAATACTTTATTTGGTAGATTGATAGTAAGTATACTGAATGCCCATCTGACAGTACTTACAAAATGGTTTACCTTTTTACAGTTCTCCAGAGAAAAGTATATGTCTTATCACAGCAGGCTATATTCAGTAACACTTATATGTGCTGTTGTTTTATATAATTGGGTTAAAGGGGAAATTTAAATGCTACAGATATTTTGTTGCTTTTTCCCATTTTATCATATGTTGGTTTGTAATACCTGTATCTTCATCTGAATAAGCATAACATTGTAATTAAAATCAAGTTCTGGAATCAGCCACTCGGGTCTGAGTTTTGGTGTAGCCATAGACTTTGTCTTGGCCTTGGCCTTAACCTCTTTGTGCCTCAGTTTCCTCATCTGTAAAAGAGGGATACAGTGTACAGGGATAGTAGTGTCAACCTCAGAGGGTTGCTCTGAAGGTTAAGGCATTTAGGTCAGTGCCTGACACACAGTAAGCATTCTGTAAAAACCGCTGTTATCCTCAGCTGTGCCCCCTTGGAATTCTGTTGCGATAGAGTGTCTGAATTTACTAAAGCTCCTTCTGCTCTGGTTTTTAAATCTGTGATGTGTATGTCTTCTTTCCAGGCTTGAAAGATTGTCCTGGCCTTTTTAATTTTTTTTTTTTTTTAACTCCTGTAAAAACTCCAATTTCAGTGAAGGACATCTCATCATGCTAAGGTCACACATGACGAATGGTCTTTTATTACCGGCTGATTACAGTTAACCCTAATTTCTTTCATGGCAGCCATGCGGCACCTTCCATTTAAATAGAGCTGTTCTTGGATGTGATTTTTTGAGCCTCTCTGGATTTAATTCTAATTTAACTTGCCATTCCAAGTGGGACTGTTGTGCAACCGAAGTCATGATTCACTCATTTGTTCTCTCTGGATCTAATTATTACAACATGGTACCAGTGAGGCCCCCTCAGGCGTTTATTCACTACTCTAAATGGTCTAACTTTCTGGGGAAAGAAGTGGGCCTTTAGTTATTATTCTTTGGGGCTGTACAGATGTATTTGGTATGGAATTTGGGAACACAGTAACAAGTGTTTTACCTGAACCATTTTCATCATACCAAGCTTATTACTAAAGATTATTGGAAGAATGCTCTACTGGTGTGCGCAGTAGTTACTTGCACATTCCCATTCTTTAAAATAAGGCCAGTTTTTGAAGCGCAGAAGTCAGGTTGCATGCCTGTGAGGATTCTTCAAGTGCCTTCTGAACAAAGGGCATGTTGCTCAGAAAGCATAGGTAAGGCAGAGTGAAAACACCCAGCTGTTCTATCACCTAACACCCCTTCTTATGGGCAGCCCCCGAGTGAGATGGGGCAAGATAACATTGCCAGAAGTAAGGGTCTTTCCCTCACTTTTTCCAACTTATCGAAATGCCTATTAGGGTCAAAAGAAAGACTTTTGTTATTTCATTCACCAGCATCCTACACATTTATCAGTGGCCTCCCACTGAGAAATTTAATTGTAAGCAATACTTTAGAACACACTGCTCTTGAACTTAGAGGAAATAATTGAGACATTTATATCTATGTATTTTTAATGGTTACCCAGATTCCCACATATTCACTAGCCACTTTGTGTAGCATTGAAAATATGAAACTTGGCCAGGTATGGTGGAACACGTCTGTAATCCCAGCACTTGGGAAGACTGAGGCAGAATCACTTGAAGCCAGGAGCCTGGGCAACATAACAAAACCCCATCTCTACAAAAAATTAAAAAGTTAGCCAAGCATGGTTGCGTGTACCTGTAATCTTAGCTACTCAGGAGACTGAGGGGGAGGATCACTAGAGTCCAGGAGTTCAAGATTACAGTGAGCTATGACTGTGCCACCTAGGCCACTAGTCTAGGTGACAGAGCAAGACCCTGTCTCAAAAAAAAAAAAAGAAACTCGGGGAAATGGGTGTAGTAGTGTGGAACTGAGTGCTCATTGTCTGAAGACTTGGAATCAAAGTATCCTAGTAAGAATTAATTAACCAATTAAGAATTAATAAATTAATTATAAAATTAAAAATTAGGAATACCAGGCTTAATAATGCATTATTTATTCTATTTAGCAAACTTTTTTTTTTGAATGCCCACAATGTCCTAGGTTCTGGAAATACAAAATTACTTGGTACCAACAACTCGACTGTCACCTTTCCAGCCATGGACTTGGCTCAGACAAACCGCAGTCCACGGTTGTCGTCCACTTGCTGTGCCCGCTGACTGTGGATTTATGCTGGGGATCCCAGCACAACAGCAGCGCTCTAGGAGCTTGGACTGTCCTGTCACCTTCCTGTGTTCTTCATGTCCTTCTGCACTTCTGGTTCGCTGTTACCTCAGCTTCACTTACCTTCCTACCTTTCCACAAAAAAATCAAATCAGCAGTTCCGAAAGGCATAGCTTAGCTAGGATTCTTTGACATGTGAAGATATCTCTGCCATTTAGAAAGGGAAACCAAGGAGAAAATCGACCCATTGAATGTCATTTCAAAGACAGCTTTACTGGGCACAACTATTCATTGCATATATCCTTTTTAAAAATGATTTTTATTGTACAGATACCTTTAGGTATTTGTTCTTCATAATGTTCTAAAACATTTCACTTAACTCTTTTTTTGAGACAGGTCTCACTTTTTCACCCAGATTTGCATGCAGTGGCGTGATCTTGGCTCACTGCAACCTCTACCTCCCCGGCTCAAGCAATCCTCTCATCTCAACCTCCCAAGCAGCTGGGAGTACAGGCACATGCCACCACACCCAGCTAATTTTTGTATGTTTTTGTAGAGACAGGGTTTCACCATGTGTTACCCAGGCTGGTCTTGAGCTCCTGAGCTAAGCGATCCACCTGCGTCGGCTTCCCAACGTGCTGTGATTACGGGCGTGAGCCACCGCACCTGGCCCACATTTCACTTTAGAATGAGGAAAACCAGGGCTGAGGTCCTATAGACAATCCACCTGTCTTCATTTTGATGTAAATTCAAACCTCACAGTGAAGCAATTTCATGGCCTTCTGTAGCCTTTGTTTTTGTTTCCCTGCCTGCCGTGTGTTTGGTGGTTGATGGGCTGTGTTGCAGGATTACTTCATTGGTCCCTAAAGAAACATTCATTATGACTGAATTCTGATTTCAGGGTTTTTTTGGTTGGTTTTTCTTTTTTTTATTTTTTTACTTTTCTCCTTATATACAGATAGCAAGATAAATAGCTAAAATCAATGAAACTCAGCAAAAGCCTCTGTGTGTTTATGCATAGTTACATTTAGACTTCTATATATTCATGTGTAGAAAATATTATACAAAACAAAGTGTTCTTATAGACTTTAAGTTATAACTTGCAGAAAACAAATACTCTATCATTTTCTCACTTTTAAAAGATGTTAAACATTGTACAACACTATGAATGACTTCCTTTTTTTCAGGAAAAAAAAGGAAGTGCCAAGATCAATATTTATTTTCATAACTACATATTCCAGAAATGAATTACTGTTGCTCTGTTATCACCACACAGCCTTACTTGTTCATGGGAATCAAACCCAGTGATAAAAATATACCTTGTCAGGAGTAACTACAGCTATTCTTACATGAGGCAGGCCAGCCACACTATTTTGACTCCTTTCACGGTAGACCCCAATCCCTGCAACTGTGAGTCAATTATGTGGAAAGTCACAAGTCTACATTGATAAGAAAGCTGAAAAAGGTGACTTGGCCATACATAACATGTGTTCATTCATTCTACTAATGTAGATCTTGCATAAAACTGTTTGAGACACAGGTAGATAAATATTGTTTATATTTGACCTTACCCAACATAAAGCTTTGTTTGCCTAATTTATTAGTAAAAGGGAGAAGGTACGCTGAAATCTTAAGACACATGTGTGCAGAAAGAGACTTTCAGAAAAAAATTCACTGGAGCAATATAAAAGTGCAAATTACAAGTAGTCTATATGTCCATCACTTGGGAAATGGCAATGAATATTCACTGGACTCCCACCATATTTCATGTAACTGCATAGTTGGCAAACCACAGCTCATGGACAGAATACAGCCCACTGTTTTTTGGTTTGTTTGTTTATTTGTTTTGTAGAGATAGGGTCTCTCCTTCTTGCCCAGGTTGGTCTCAGATTCCTGGACTCAAGCGGTTCTCCTGCCTCAGTTTCCCAAAGTGCTGGGATTACAGGCTTGAACCACTGTGCCTGGCCAGCCCACTGTTTCTGTAAACAAAGTTTTATTGGAACATAACCACATTCATTTGTTTTTATATAATCTATGGGTGCTTTCATGATACAGTTGTAGAATTGATTAGTTACAACATAAGACTGTGTGGCCCTCAGTGTTGAAATAAAATATTTACTGTCTAGCCCTTTACAGAAAAAGTTCACTGACCCCTGATCTAAGTTGAATGTCATCAACTGTGAAATGCCCCATTACTTTATGTACCACTAATAAAAAAAATTACACCAGTAAAACTACAATAAGCCATCAATTGTAAGAAGCATTCTGATTTTAGAGATGGTTAAACTATTAAAAAATAGATCTTAAAATTGGTAAGTTATAAGTATATAGCACTTCAAATAAGTGAATTATGGCATTTATATCAACACGGATGAATCTCAAATGTTAAATGTTGAATAAAAAATAAGAATAAAACAATTTGCAGAATGATATAAACAGCATGATATTATTCATATGACTTAAAAAACAACAAAAAAAAAGAATGTCTGTAAATGCAGGTGTGAATAGGTAAACAGAATTTAAAAGAATTGGAAAGAGGTAAAGAAAACTCAGGATAGAGGCTTTTCCCTGGAAGGAGGAGAAAGGACCAGGATCATGGTGGAAAGCAAGAGGGGAATTGATCTTCATCAGTAATGTTCAACTTTTAAAAGAGGTGATTTACCAATAAAAATTAATTTTTAAAAGCATCAAAATGTGAACAAGCTGGAAGAAAATATGTCAAAATATTAACTGTAATACATTTTGTAGAGTAGAAATATGAGAGACTACTTTTTTATTGTATGTCACTGTAATTTTAAAGAACGTCATGGATAACTAAAAAAGATGAGTCATTATTTCTGTCTCAATCGAAAGAGATTAAGATTTTTTAAAGTACATGTTAATCAATTACGTGACATTATAAACTAATCCTGTTTTTCTACTGGGGCATTCAGATTAAACAACATGCAAGTCAGGGCCAAATTTCTTAGTTAAAACTTTTTTTATAATGGTGGTACAGCTAATCCTTAAAGACAATACATGTTATTCCTCACCACAAAGCAACTCCAACTAGAAAAGTTAAATGTCAGGTGCGTTTCACCAAACAGAAATAACTTGTCATGATTCATGTTACTGATGTCATTCCTTTCAGCTGGACCTCACTTGTTTTGAAGCGTACCTTGTGATTTTACAGGAGTTTCTATGTTGTCACATGCAGTGCAGACCTTCTTGTGACTTATTAAATGTATCATTTTGTCATTCATTTGTCTGTAGCAAGGCTTCTTATAATCTTCTCTATCAGGATATTCAGAAATTCAAAACCGTGAGATGGTAATTTACCCCTACCAGATTGTTTCTTCTGATCATGAGGAAATACTCACCGACCACTGCTTTCATTTGCTTTCAGTTTTTATTATTGTCGTTTGAAGCATGTCTTTCTCTCCCTTGGAGTGTTTTGCCAGAAAGAACTCACGCTGCCTGCCTTTCAGGATTCAAAAAGTGAGATCTGCCCAAGAGAGTGGTGGCAAGAACTATGGTCGTGTGGCCTTGAGTCTGTGAAGCTGTAGTGTCTGAGACAATGTTCCCATGCCACTAGAACCAAAACGGGGTGCTGTGCATCTCACCATGTAACTCCACTTTTTCTTTTTCCAGTTCAATTTCACCATTTAGTATTGAGAGCACAAGACGCCAGAGACGGTCTGAATCCCCAGACTCCAGAAAACGGCGTATCCACAGATGTGATTTTGAGGGATGCAACAAAGTGTACACAAAAAGTTCTCACCTGAAGGCTCACCGGAGGACACATACAGGTACCGCTCTGCAGGGCTTCTCACCTGTGAGCCACTGGGAGTCCATAAAGCGCCGGCCACTTACCTCAGGAGCCTTTCGTACTCATTCAGCCTGTGTACCTCTCAAATCCGGTTCCCTCCTTCTAGGCGGAGTGTATTCTCTCTCTTGAGAAAAAGAGAAACTGGAGAAACCAATGAAGTATTTGAGCTTTTAGAATGCTGGGAACACAGTGATTTAGTAGTCTTTCTCATAATCAGCATCACCACTTAATCATTATATAGTCTATCAGTTTTAAAAAATGTCCACGTGGGACATAAAAGAGGAAGCTGAACAAAATTATTCTCTCTTAAAGTTAGTATTTTATCCATTCTTTTAGATCGTGCTTTTTTCTCTCCTCAAAACTCTCTCCCAAATAGCAAATAGGTAAGCAACTGGAAAATAAAAAATGACAGATACGTAGCATTGTGGGAAGTTTTTACAAACATTCAGGCATAACTCCATTTGATTTGCACTGGTTTTTTTTTATATAGGGAGAGGAGTTTTAGTATTGACAGTTTACAGAAAAGGAAATTGATACCATAATTGACTCACTGCCTTTGCCACTGTTCCCCTATCCATCTAGGAAATGAACTGGTGACTCTGCACTTAGCCCCTGCCCACCCCATCCTCTGCCTTCTGTGTCCCTCAGGTGGCATCCTCTGGCTTCCTGAGCTTCCAGTTCCTCCTGGATGCCTCTAGTGCAAGGCCCTGGCAAAAGACTGAAGATTGGAAGAGGGCGCCACAATTCCACCACCTCTTCTAAGAAGAGTGGTGACTGGACTGTGTGAAGCCCAAAGAAGCCGATAGAGCAGGGAAACTCATGCACACATTCCCGGTAAAACATGGCTCACAGCAAGCAAGTCCAGTCCAGTGTCTTTCCTTGACAGTGTCTGTCACTGACTGGAGGCTTCACATGTAACAGATTCCCGTCTCAGACATGTGAAAAGAACTGTACTCTGTAAACTGCCTCACAGCTTAGGTATCAAAATAATTGAAATTAGCATCCTTTTCCGTTTAGCCCATGTTACCTCTCTGCTCCCTATTCTTTTCCCTTTCCTACTTAATTAGAGACAGGGTCTCACTATGTTAGCCAGGCTGGTCTTAAACTCCTGGGCTCAAGTGGTCCTTCCACCTTGGCCTTTCAGAATTCTGGGATTACAGGTGTGAGCCACTGTACCCAGACTCCCTATTCTACTTATTCTAGATTCTTCCTTCTCTATGATTCTGAGCTTCCCAACGAGAGGTTTTTATCTGTTTGTGAGGCTCTACTTTTAAGTCAGTTTCTTTATCATTAAGGCAAAGAATGAGTGTGAAGATATGGAAATTGAATAAGTATATTCCATCCTGGCCGGGTGCGGTGGCTCACGCCTGTAATCCTAGCACTTTGGGAGGCCGAGACGGGTGGATCACGAGGTCAGGAGATCAAGACCATCCTGGCTAACACGGTGAAACCCCGTCTCTACTAAAATACAAAAAAAATTAGCCGGGCATGGTGGTGGGCGCCTGTAGTCCCAGCTACTCAGGAGGCTGAGGCAGGAGAATGGTGTGAACCCGGGAGGCAGAGTTTGCAGTGAGCCGAGATCACACCACTGCTCTCCAGCCTGGGCGACAGAGTGAGATTCCATCTCAAAAAAAAAAAAAAAAAAAAAAAAAAAAGGATATTCCATCCTACCAGTAGATACTAAGCACAGATCATGGCAGGAAGTATGATTAGGCCATATTACTGACTTTATAGGAGCATTTCTGTTTTTAAAAAAATGACTTTCTACAATGATTCATCACATATTTTGAGTTATCCCTATTCTCTTTGAGCTTTCTGGAATACATATTAGCCTCATTTTCACACAGACACCTCTACTTCTCTTACCCAAGTGATGAACAGTGAAAGAGAGGAAAATTTTTAATCAGGTACTATTAAAGGATTTAACTCCATGGCAGTATAGGATTGCATCTTACAGATTCTAACATATACCATGAGAGCAGAGGAGACATCATTTATACATTGTAATTCAGAACAATCTGAACCTGGAATGCTATGCTGAAGCAGAATTCATTAGCTTGGCTATTAATACAATGAAATCACAGACACTAAGGGTCAGAATGAACTTTATATGTTACAGTCTAGTGTTTCCTAATTAGGGGAACCCCTTGCGTGTCATATTTCACAGAGAGCGAGTCACTGCTATGCAGTTTTCTGCATACTTATGTGTATTTTTAAAAATTTGTTCTTAACAACCAGATCGTTGTAGCTGTTATTATCTTTTTTGCACTTCTGGCTGACTACTGTTCCCACATTAGTAGTTTAACCAACTCTCCTTAAGTGCCCTGAGTGGCCACATATTCTTCTGCAACACAATCTGAAGGCAGAGTTCTCTCTTACAATGTCCAGTAGCCTCTTACAGTGCTGTTTAGGTCTTGGAATCTTCTGGTTGAACAGAATGACTCTAATGATAATGCTATAATTTTCACTCATTGGCCCCGGTGTTCCTCTCAACACTGTCATGAACCAACTCACATCTTAATTCTCCAGATCAAACACCTCCAGTTTTCTCAGCTGTGTCTTCATAGGTTCACTCCAGCTGATCATTGTGTCTTTTTAAGTTTTCATACCACAAATTGAGGGAACACATCCTGTGAATGGACTTCTCTTAATACAGGTGTACCTCAGAGATATTGTGGGTTCAGTTCCAGACCACTCCAATGAAGTAAGTATCACAAGAAAGCAAGTCACACAATTTTTTGGTTTCCCTATTACATTTAAAAGTTGTGTTTACACTGTACTCGTGTGCAATAGCATTGTCTTAAAAAAGTACATATCTTAATTAAAAAGCACTTTGTTGCTAACAAATACTAACAAGTCATCTGCGCCTGTAGAGTCGTAATCTTTTGGCTAGTGGAGGGTCTTGCCTCTGGGTTGATGGCTGCTGACTGATCAGGGTGGTAGTTGCTAAAGGTTGGAGTGGCTGTGGAAATTTCTTAAGACAACAATGAAGTTTGCCACATCGGTGGACTCTTCTTTCATAGAAGATTTCCCTGTAGCATGTGATGCTGTTTCATAACATTTTACCCACCATAGAACTTCTTTCTAAATTGCAGTCAATCTTCCGATGCTTCTTTATCAACTAAGTTTATATAATCTAAATCCTTCATTGTCATTTCAACAGTGTGGACAGCATCTTCACTGGGAATACATTCCATTTCAAGAATCACTTTTTTTGTTCATCCATAAGAAGCAGTTCCTCATTCATTCAAGTTTTATCATGAGATTGCAGGAATTCAGTCACATCTTCAGGCTCCACTTCTAATTCTTTTTTTTTTTTTTTTTTTGCAACAGAGTTTCCCTCTCATTGCCCAGGCTGGAGTGCAATGGCACAATCTCGGCTCACTGCAGCCTCTGCCTCCCAGTTTCAAGCAATTCTCCTGCCTCAGCCTCCTAAGTAGCTGGGATTATAGGCATGTGCCACCACACCTAGCTAATTTTGTATTTTTAGTAGAGACAGAGTTTCTCCATGTTGGTCAGGCTGGTCTCAAAGTCCCGACCTCAGGTGATCCACCCACCTCAACCTCCCAAAGCGCTGGGATTACAGGCATGAGCCACCGCACCTGGCTCCACTTCTAATTCTAATTCTAATTCTAATTCTCCTGCTGTTTCCACCACATCTGCAATTCCTTCCTCCTTGGAAGCCTTGAATCCCTCAGAGTCATCAATGAGGATTGAATCAACTACTTCCACATTCCTATTCATGTTGATTTTTGACTTATCATGAATCACAAATGTTCATAATGGCATCTAGAATGGTGAATCCTCTCCAGGGGTTTTTAAATTTAATTTGCCCGGATTCACAAGAGGAATCACTAGTTACGGAGCTATAGTCTTATGAAATGTATTTCTTAAATGATAAGACTTAAAAGTCAAAGTGACTCCTTGATCCATGGGCTGAAGAATGCATGTTGTGTTAGCAGGCAGGAAAACAACATCCATCTCCTTGTACATCTCATCAGAGCTCTAGGGTGACCAGGTGCATTGTCAATGAGCAGTAATATTTTTCAAGGCATCTTTTTTTCTGAGCAGTAGGCCTCAACAGTGGGCTTAAAACATTCAGTAAACCATGCTGTAAAATCCAAGCTTTGTTGTTACATTTATACAGCATAAGCAGATTTAGCATTTGATTTAGCATAATTCTTTAAGGGCCCTAGGATTTTCAGAATGGTATATGAGCCTTGGCTTCAGCTGAACGTTACTAGCTCCATTAGTCCCTAACAAGAGTCAGTGTGTCCTTTGAAGCTTTAAAGCTAGGCATTGACTTCTTGTCTCTAGCTCGGAAAGTCCTACATGACATCTTTCAATAGGAGGGTATATCATCTACACTGAAAATCTGTAGGTTAGTATGGCTACCTTCATCAGTGATCTTAGCTTGATCTTCTGGATAACTTGCTACAGCTTCTACACCAGCACTTGGTGCTACAACTTGCACTTATATGTTATGGAGACAGCTTCTGTCCTTAAACCTCATGAACCAACCTCTGCTAGCTTCCAGCTTTCCTTCTGCAGCTTTCTTACCTCTGTCAGCTTTGAAGAATTGAAGAGTTAAGCCCTTGCTCTGGATTAAGCTTTAGCTTTGGGGGATATTGTAACTGGTTTGATCTTCTATCCAGACCACTCAAACTTTCTCCAAATCAGCAATAAAACTGTTTTTGCTTTCTTATCATTTGTGTATTAGCTGGAATAACATTTTAATTTCCTTCTGGAACTTTTCCTTTGCTTTCACAACTTGGCTAACTGGCTCAAGAAGCCTAGCTTCCAGCCCGTCTCAGCTTCCGACGTGCCTGACTCGCTAAGCATAATCATTTATAGCTTTTGATTTAAAGTGAAAGATGTTTGACTTTTCCTTTCACTTGAACACTTAGAGGTTATTGTAGGGTTACTGACTGGCCTGATTTCAGTATTGTTGTGTCTCAAGGAATAGGGGGGCTCAAAGAGGGAGTGAGATGGGGTAGCAGCTGGTCAGTAATGAAGTCACAACACACACAACATTTATCCATTGAGTTCGCCATCTTGGGTACAGTTCATGGAACCCCAAAACAATTACAGTAGAAACATCAAAAGTCACTGATCACAGATCACCATAAAAAATATACTAATAATTTAAAAGTTTGAAATATTGTGACAGTTACCCAAGTGTGACACAAAGATGCAAAGTGAGCACATGCTGTTGGGAAAATGGCACCGGTAGACTTGCTCGACTAGGATTGCCACAAAACTTTAATTTGTAAACACACACACAACACACAAACACACACACACAATATCTTCGAAATGCAATAAAGTGAAGTGCAGGAAAATAAGATATGCCTGTATTGCAAAAATGGTGTTAAGTTTTTTAGCAGTTTACTCTCTCTACTAGGTTATCTAAATCAAAAAGTGCTGACAACTGTATCTTGTCTAACCCTTGTACCTATAATAGATTTCTTTTAAACCTAAGCATGCAATGTTTTATGTGTGGTTGGAGCCGTCCCTTAATGATGGCTTTGCTTGTAGGTAGTGTGTTCCCTATCACTGAAAGTGTTGAGGCACAGGCTGGAAATACAGGACAGAATCATTATTCTGAGGGTTGCACATACTTTTTCAAGTCTAAGAAATAATTATTTTATATTCATTTTTCTTGATTTGGGCCCATTATTCTAATAAACTGAAATGACTTGAAAGTTCTCCCCACCCACTTTGCTTTTATTATTTTTGCTGTCTGTTTCAGCTTCTTCATCTATGCCAGGTAATTGATGAATGTATTGAATGGGATGCGTTCAAGGAAAAAACCCAAAGACATGATCCGAGAGGTCTCCATTCAAATAGGTCTTCTTTAAACAGTAGCCAAAATCCACCTAGCTCTCCTGTTTCCAGCTCACATTTCTCTACCTCACAGTTGCATCTAAATGTCCATGTGAAATACCTGCCCAAAACCAAGATATGTCAAATCCATTCATCCACTTAGCAGAGAGATAGTTACTATGTGCAGGCATGGCTTCCTTGAACTATTATCAGTCAAATAACATTATTTTTAAAAAGAAAGAAAGTGAAATTCTGTTGATTTTCTGTAACTAGTTCAGAATGAGCCCATCCTGACTTCTGATTTATAATTATGTATAAGATTTTATAACAGCGTTCAAAATGAAATCAAAACTAGTTCTGTAGGGAATCAGGTTGGTTTGCATGCGTTTAGTAAATATCTTCTTAGCCTTACCTTTGCTTCAGGCATATTGAGTAAGTTACTTGTGTGTGACCAACACAATTAATTTGGAGTTTGGGATTATAACAGTTGACTTACGAGAGCCATGCATGCTATGGGAGGGGAGTAAGTATCAGTGAGAAACTTCCTTTGAGATAGTTAATTTTGCCTTTAATGCTTGATCTTTTTGTACCATGTAAGTACCTAATAAGTCATCTTTTTATTTACAACTTAGTAACTTAAACATATTTGTAGGTATTTGAAAGAGGAACATTTTCTAGATATTAGCAAAGAATTTAGAGTAGTAAAAGAAATGCTGAGGAGTGCCTTTCTAAATTAAAAATAAGTATATTTTCATGAATGTACAGGTTAGATAATAACATGAAGATGTGACCAAGTATTTTTTAATGACCTGCTTGTGCTTAATCATTTAAGGCATGTTAAAAAGGAAAAACTGTATCTCAGCCATCACATACACATTATTGTCAGCAGGTAAATTATATCCACTGTCTCAATTGTGGGTCTCTGTGCGTGAAGCAGTTTACAGAGTATTTTTAAAAATATTCATATTCAAAAATAAATATTAGTACTTAAATGAGTATGTACTGCCATTTAAATTAATATGGTCATTTAAATATGTGCTGTACAAAACAATTATGCACTATGGATTCCCTCACATTAAGAATTCTATTGCTTACTAACTGATTTGCATTTGAATTTTAGAAGAAAATAATTTTGTGAATTTGGTTTTGCTATTTAGAATTCTCACTATTTTCTAAAAAATAAATGATCTAGTAATTTCTACAATGCAGTACAAGCAAGTAGCATTCAGGCATCAGTGATTCCTATAGCCACTAGATGGTGCACCAGAACCAGATGTTGGGTCTAGTCTAGCAGAGGGTCTGAAAAGAAGAAACTAGAACTCTCACGGTATATATGACATGACATTAAAATGGAACAATGACACTGACATTATCAGTGTTCTGCAGAATATTACAATTTAATGATGAAGTTTTAAAAAGGCAAAATAAAAATAAAATCTGTTTCAAATGAATCTGGAAATATTTTCTATCCCCAATTGACATACTGTTCTCTAATAAATTTGTGAGGCCCTGTAAGTAATCCCGTAGAATACTCATTTTAATTCATATAAAAACCATATACCTATGACCTTAAAAATTAGTAAACTTAAGGTAGTCACGTTTCTTAGGAATTATTCATATCTGAATTTTGTGCATATAGGAAGTTTATTCATATAGACACTTAAAAATATTAAGCAATTATGATTTAATTGTTTCCAGAGTATGTTCTTCCCAACCTTTATGAAACCACACATTATTTCATATTTTTTCTCTTGATGAATGAAGCCTCTGTAATTAATATCAAATACTGTAACATATTTATTCCATTAATTATATTTGATTACATATTTGGAATGCACATACGCATATGTACACATGCCCCTCCACACAGTGATCCTAAATGATTGCAGATTCTGTCCTTTCTCACTTTCTTACTTGTCTCATCATTTCTTGCTGCTATTCCTGTATTTCTCGCTTCTAATTTGAATCTTCATCTTCATTTACTGGATGAGATTCTGAAGTGGTTTGAGGATATTCCTACAAAGAAAATCAGGGGCTTTGTGACAGCTGTGCATCCTGGTGGTCTTTTGTTCGCAGGTGCTTGTGGTTGCTAGGTCTTAACTTCAGATGAGTGAGTGCTGCTGTTCATGACTTCACATCTGTATTCATTAATTAAATAACTCATTCCACATAAAGCTCCATTTCAGACCCTCCCCCCCTCCGCCATCTAGGTTCCTTGTTAGATAAAGCATAGGGCTTAGTGATGCCAAGATAATAAATCATTAAAGAGCACACTGACATTTTTCAAGGAAAAAATCCTCTCCCTATAAGTTGTTTGTAAGTCCTGATCAAATAGCTCGTGAATATGAGCTATACTGGTAACTGCTGAGATATAAGAAAATATAATAGAAATATCACCAAACTTGAAGTCCAGAGACAAAAGTTTCAATCTGTCTTTGGCCTCTAACTGACTGGTGAACTTAGACAAACTACTCATGTGAATTATTCTCAGGTTTTCTTTTTTACCTTTGAACACAAACATAGCTCTTCTAGTGCCTTACATATCCTCATCACACGTCTCCCTGGAAAGGAGCAAGATTAGGGCACGTGAACACGGGCAGGTATTAGGAAAGCAGTAGAGCTGGGGTTGAAACTCTGGTTTCTCTCAAGCCTATGCTTGTCCTTACATCTGGTCTCAGACTAGTTTGCTGATAACCTACGAGCCTTCTCTCTTCACTGGAACCATGCTGCTATGCATGTCTACCCAGCAGTACCTACTCGTTCAGCATCGACCCTTCAGGGATGGTAAAGTAATGAGAGAGCAAGAGACTTTAATCTGTTTTTAAGGCTTTAATTAACATAGACTGGTCTCTCTCCGTAATCTACTAAAATTTTGTTAGAAGCCAGTGAGAAGATGTGGGCCAAAAGCATTAATCATTAAATAAAATTAAATAGACTGCTCTGGAGTGCTTGTTTGGCACACAGCTCTTTGAATGTAATGGTGTCATGTACAAATGAAGACAGCAAGGAGTCCTAAATCTGGTGGGAGAGACGGCCTCATTCACACATATCCAGCATGTAAAATAATACGTACTAGGAAAGCCCCGAGTGAGCTCTATGCCAGTTGCTACAGCAGCACTGAAGGGGTCATTCGTCCTGACTGGGGGGATGCAGCAAGCATCACCTGCCTATGCAGGCAAGCATGTTTCAGTGCCACCTCCAACAAGGAAAACAAAAAATTTGGATTGGTAACAAAATGTTTTGCAGGTGTAGCACTTATTTTCGTTAATGGGGAAGGGCGTCATTTTAACCTATCACGGAGAGTTACTGTTTACAGACATATGCTTAAGATTTACAATGATTGGAATGTAGGCAACCATTCTGTACGTAGTTGATCAAATTTTGTTTTAAAAGTTTTACCTTATTTTATTTAAAAAATAAGTTGATCTTTTTTCCTATATTTAGAAAGGACTTCCAAACCTATCAATTATTATTTTTATTTGAAAAAATAAGTTGATCTTTTTTCCTATATTTAGAAAAGACTTCTAAACCTATCCATTATTACCTCATTTAAATAAATAAATTACTAAATGAGTTGTGTTTCATAATTCTGTTTATGTTAGCACATAAATTATCAATGACGGTACAAAGCTAAATATGCCATGGGATTTGTTGGTTTTTTTTTTTTCTGAGATGGAGTCTCACTCTGTTGCCAAGCTGGAGGAGTACAGTGGCATGATCTCGGCTCACTGCAACCTCCGCCTCCTGGGTTCAAGCGATTCTCCTGCCTCAGCCTCCCAAGTGGCTGGGACTACAGGTGCTTGCCACCACGCCCAGCTAATTTTTGTATTTTTAGTAGAGATGGGGTTTCACCATGTTGGACAGGATGGTCTCGATCTCATGACTTCGTGATTCACCTGCCTTGGCCTCCCAAAGTGCTGGGATTACAGGCGTGAGCCACCGCGCTCGGCCTCCATGGGATCTTTATAGTGTCTTCGTGACATCATCCTCCTTCCTTTGCTTCTGGCTTTATTTTATCCGTACATCCATCAAAGCTGGGTTATATAAAAGGTATGGAATATAGTATCTTCAGTCTTTCTACTTTCTCTCGTTCTGCCTAAGAATAACTGGATTTGAGTGTTGGTCATCTTATCCTAAATGGTAAAATTAACTGGTACTAATATAAAATTTGTGGTTTTAATGGAATTATTAAAGACAATAAGAAATTGTATTTTGATAGAATATAAATTCATCATTAAAGAATATGTAAAAATAGGGTTGGGCACATTGGCTTACACCTGTAATCCCAGCACTTTGGGAGGCTGAGGTGGGAGGATCACCTGAGGTCAGGACTTCTAGAACAGCCTGGCCAACATAGCAAAACCCATCTCTACTAAAATTACAAAAATTATCTGGGCGTGGTGGCATGCCCCTGTAGTACCAGCTACTCGGGAGTCTGAGGCAAGAGACTCGCTTCAACCTGGGAGGCAGAGGTTGCAGTGAGCTGAGATCATTCCACTGCGCTCCAACCTAGGTGACAGAGCAAGATTCCCATCTCAAAAATAAATAAATAAATAAATAAATAAATAAATAAAATGTTGATTCATAATGCTTGTGATAATTCAATTAAAAATCTCCATAACCAAGAATAATAGAATTGTAAGAAATATATTTTAAATGTTAAAATAATGCTCATTTGAGCAACAAAATACAAGGCTCAGTCACATGTTACTAATTTTAGAGGTTTAAAACAAAATATTTGTTTGCAGACTAGAACTGCAAGTGGCACTAGTATTAAATGATACCTCACAAATATATTGTTCTTTTCAAAAGTATGTATTCTAATTCATTAGACAAGAAAACATTATAGAATAGATAGAATGTAAACAGTATATTCTCTTTGTCTCACAAAAATAGATTACTCTTTTGTTGACTCTTCTATGTTCTATTTTTAAAAGAACAAAGTATTTAAATTAAAGTAGTTTCATTCGTTTGATCAATAAGTCTTTATTAGCACACAGCACTAATGTGTTAGTCCCTGGGGATACAGTGGTGACAAGGCTCAAAGCCATCCTCAGTGTGGCACTGCTGAGTGGGACAGAAAGGAAAACCTTCAATCACAGTGTGGTGGGAAGAGAGTGTCTCGGGGTACTGTGGGGCCAACAAGTGGCATGATCAGATTATCTTTCAAAAAGTTTTCTTTCTCTACAGCATGGACAATAAATTGGTGTGCCTAGGAGGCAAGACGGAGAAACAGAATCATTAGAAACTGGTCTTGGTAAAAGGTGGAAAGGACCTAAAGCAAGGTAGACCACCACTGTGGGGATAAACTGGGAAGACTGCTGGATAGATTTTGGAAGGCAGAACTGGCAGATGTAATTATTAGAGCAGGGCAGGCAGGGAATCACACAGAGGGAAGAGTCCAAGAAATCTCTCCAACTGGAGACATTGATGATTTGGTAACTGAGTAGATGGAGTTATCATTTTTCCAGATAGCAAAACTGGAAGAGGAACAGGTTTAGGTGGTAAATGCTGAGGAAGTTTTGGTCGTGTTGAAGATGCTTTCAGACCGCCAATTGGAAATGTCGTGTCTCCCTCTCTGGCACTTAGGAGAGAGATTGAGGTATATAGCTGCTTAGGAGCCTTTCCCTTATAGGTTGTATTGGAAGCCGTATGAGCCAAGAGGAACATCTGCCAGGTTAGAAGTTAAGTCAAAATCTTGGGAAACATTTATGTGACAGGTAAAGGAAGAGGTCTCTGCAAAAGAAACAGAGAAAAAAGTAACCAGTCACATAGGAAAAGAAAGGTCACTACATAGAAATGGAAACTCAGAACAGCCAAATAAAATATTGTCTTTTGACCTTGAACTTTTTACTTACACTGAAGTTCACTTTTATTGTGGGTTATTTTAGTTCATTTATATTGGACTTCTGAGTGAGAAGGGCTAGCCTGTTTTTGTTAATGCCATTGCCTGTCCTGTGAGTAGTAGCTCACATGTGCAGTCTCCATGCCCAGTTCTGACCAGATATCCTGGTTTATGACAGCACTAATTTAAAATGTTGAGAGGCAGGGTGAGTGGTAATTGAGACACATGCTAACTGGGTGATGACACTGGGTGAAGTGGGGTTAGTTATTGCAACGACTTCATTAAGAAGTTGTCCAAATTAAATGAGGTAACATCCATAAAGCTCTTAGAGCAAAATATGGTACATGGAAAGTACGATATGCTTTAGCAAATATAATTTTTATCAACGATACTTATTAGAGAATATGCAGTATTATTTAGAGGAGGAAAGAAGGAACCCACTTGGTCTTCATAATACCTAATGAAAAAGATAGTCAATTAATTCAATCCAGGCAATTCAGTAGAATGGAGACTGGCATATTGATTACTTATTTGATTGAATTGACAGGACCAAATGGATATTATATAATAGATTGGTCTGCTTGGCCTATAAAGTAGCTTTATAGTTTAAAATGTTAAGAAAATCAGCATAAGGATTGGCGTCCACGTACCCCAAAACCATAATTAATTGCTGAAAAAACAGCAAACAGGATCTATTTTTAACTTTATATTATTTATATTTCTTTATAAAAACAGATATACCTTGAATTTTGTAAATATAAAATATCCTTTATTGAGTGGGTATTATTTGCCAGGTATGTAGTGTGTGTATTTTTGAGTTTCACAACAGTGCTGTAGGAGTAAATGGTATTCCTATTTTACAGATGAGGAAACTGGGAAGCTTTCAGAAAGCTTAATTTTTTGGCCTTGGATCGATTTCATATAGGTGACTAAGCCTGCATATGGCTGTGTGCTCTTTCAGATTTCAAAACCTTTGGTATTTTATGCTGCCTTAACCTATGAAGAGGTATAGCCGCCTGGTCTATCTGTAGACAAGTCAGGAGCCTTGTAATCTCAGCTCTTTCCTGGCCTCTAGGTTTCAGTTTCCTCGTCTTGAAAGTACCTAATTTCCTTCCAGATCTAAATTCTGTGAACTTTCATGAACTAATGTAACAGAAACCAGAAGACAAGATAGGAATCTTGATTCTGGTTTTTTTCCTCATATGCAAATACCATTCCTCAAGTGAAACAGATTGTCACAGCAAATACGTTGAGCCTTGAATGTAATGAAGCTCATTTGTCAGTGTCTGGGGCCCCGTAACTTTATAAAAGTTAAACAGGGACACGTTTCAGAAATGCACTTCTGAACCTAAGAAAATGCCTGTGCTTCCTGTTGCAAAAGGTGTTCCTTTTCAGTTGCTTGAGAAAATAATAGAGAGGCTGATGAGAACATGGGTGTTTTGTTTAACACAGGCTTTTTCAAACTGCACATTCCTCTTATGTGCGTTGCTCACATGTCATTTTAATATGAAAGGGCACCTGTCTTTTGTCTCAGTACACATTAACCTTTCAGCATTTCAGATGGCGAAATGGGAGGTACCTGAAAAAGTTATTTTTGTTTGGTGGGTTTGGGGAATTCATTCAATACCTGGTGTTTTCTTTAGACTTTATTCTGCCTTCTGCTGGGTAAATGTCATGGAAATGCACTTAGTGACTCTTAATCCTTTTCTTTAACCAAAATTGAAAGAGACAGTCGTTTTCATAACAAATCAGTTAGTTATTTCAAGGAAAAAAAAAAAAAAAAAACCTGATGTGAGTTTTTATTTTCCCAGAACACTTATTCTATTTATATAATACCTACATTTTTATATGCTGCATATGCATACGTAGTTGTATTTAACATGAACTCCGCACTGGAGTTAAAGAGTTTTTAGGATGAACAATAACAACCACACCTCCCTCACCCTTTTTTTTTTTTTTTTTTTTTTTTTTTGGTATATTGTGTTTTTTTAACATTTAGAGGACTATTTCACTTTAAAAAATAGATGCGCTTCTTATTAGTGTTGGTTAACTTGTTTCTTTTTCAGAAATTTTTCTAGTTTAGTCCAGGTTTTTCACAGAACTGGAGAAGCACAGATTGTGCTGAAAATGGTCATATTCTTTTTTTAAAAATACAAAAGCTGGAAACGGCCTAAGGATTTATCATGGGACATAGAGACCATCCCTTCAGAATTGAAGACCTAGAAGTTAATAAACTATACACCAAGCACTGGCATGGGATCACCCAGCTAGACACCTGCTACCCAACTAGTGTCCTTTGATTTTTCTCTTTATATCAAAAATGTAATGTCTCAACTTAAGAAAAAATTATTAAGATTTATTGGCAAATAAATGCACAATACCTTTTTCTGTAAGTTTGCTATTTCATAGATTTAATACAAGAAACCAAAATCAAAGATGATCAAATCAAAGTGAAGTCAAAACTTTAGATTATTCAGAAAAATATTAAACACATTTTTAAAGACTCTTGTCAAAAGGGATTAACTGTGTACTCGTGAGTTAGACAAAAGGAGCAAAGAAGGTAGGTAGGCTATTTTTATTTTTAGCTTATTTCCAGAGAAAACAGTTTTGAATAACACATTAGCACATTCCTCTTATGTGTGTTGCAGAATTCACGTAATTTGAGGAATTCTAATTTAAATGAATTTAAGGGAAATGCATTATTTCTAAAGAAATTAATAGAAATCAAGTTTCTGATCACCATTGTCAACCTGATGCAGAGTCGCCTGGGTGCAGCAGCAGCCCAGGCCCTGGTAGGGGTCTGACTCCATTTATTGTCCCAGCCAACTCTTTCCATAGGAACATTTTCATGGAAAATTCACCATTCTGTCCCTGCTGCTGACTTTTTTAAAATTAAATTTAGCTTTCTATTTTCTAGCAAGTTTTTAAAGGAAAGAAGACAAAAAGGACAATTCTGTTCTTTATTATATCCTTTCAGGGCTCGTTTACACATACTACTGGATATCTTACAAACTTAATTATCATTCTAATTAGTTTTTTACTCTCATCATGAAGTTAGTTTCTGCTTTCTTAATGTGTTTATAAGATTGTGCGCTTTAAATTGCTTCAAAGCACAAGCATAAGATACAGTGTGCCGTTAAAACACAATGCAGTAGCTACTCAAATTTTTGGTATCCATTTCTAAAATTTGACTAGTCTAAGGAGAGCACTTACAGACTTTCTTTCCCTTTTTTTTTTTTTTTTTTTTTAATGAAATACTAGGCACTGGGTGCGTATAATGAAAACATAGGTCTCTCTTGAGCTCTCTGGCTGGGCACAGTAGCCATCTTCTCTTCCCCTACCCCCATATATCAGCCTCTAATTTTGAGGAGAGAGTTGAAGATCTTGTTTTCTTTTTTTTTCAAGCATGGTGAGAGAATGCTTAAATTCCAGTTTCATTAATGGGGCAATGGGAGCAAAGAATATTATGCATAAGATTTGTGGGGGGATCATAAAAGTACATGTTTTTATAAGGATAATTTTATCACTTAGATAATTAAATTTGCTGTTTTCTGGTATACTTTCTTCCCCCTCCCCCCATAGGGAAGGTTTGCATTCCTTATTATATGTCTTCATTAGTTACTTAGCCCCAAGTAGCTTATAAATTTTTATTTTTTTATTATTTTTTCTTTTTAATTTATATTTTTTTTTTTTTTTTTTTTTTTTTTTTATGTTTATTTTTTTTGAGACAGAATCTTGCTCTGTCACCCAGGCTAGAGTGCAGTAGCACAATTTCAGCTCACTGCAATCTCCGCCTCCTGGGTTCAAGGGATTCTCGTGCCTCAGCCTCCCAAGTAGTTGGGACTAGAGATGTGTGCCACCACACCCAGCTGATTTATTTATTTGATAGAGATAAGGTTTTGCTATATTTTCCAGACTGGTCTTGAACTCTTGGCCTCAAGCAATCGATCCTCTCACCTCAGCCTCCCTAAGTGTTGGGTTTACTGCCATGAAACACTGCATCTGGCCTAGCTTATAATTTATATATCATTTTTATCGATTTTATTCATGGAGTAGGGAAGTATCTGCCTCTTGTATTTCTGAGGCCTCTTCTGTTGCTTTTCATGATTGTTTAGTACACTTGATCACACTTCACTTGCACGGTTTCCCCACTCTACATTTGTGGGCTCAGACAAACCCTTGCTCTACCAGGTGCTATTTTCCCTGCTGCTTCTGCCTTTAAAATAGCCACCTTAGAAACAATTCCAAACATCTCAGCTTCTACTTTCTGATCCTTCTCATTTTGTAACTCCACTTCCCAGACTCAATAGGAGGGTAACTCATTCGTGTTCCCAGTGGCTATTTTAACACAACTGTATTTAAAGGAGCTGGAGATGAGGCGGGGCGCCATCATTATGTAGAATCCTTACTTTTGGTTACCAGGTGAAGTATAGAGAGGCACTCCTGAACTTCAGGACTTCAGGCCATGTGACCTTCACCCTCATAGGTGAGGTTATTGTACTTTATTTATGAGCAAAAGATTCTGAGGGTATTTTTAGGTCTGATTGAGTTGAGTGAGCCTTTTTCAATTTTTTTTTTTAATTTTCATTTTTAAAAATTATTTATTTTTATAATTTGGAGGCGAGGTCTTGCTCGGTCACACAGGCTGGAGTGCAGTTGCATGATCATAGCTTATCTGTAGACTGGAAGTCTTCTTGGTGTCAAGCAGTCTTTCACCTCAGCTTCCCGAATCGCTGGGGCTGCAGGTGTGAGCCACTGCACCTGGCTACGTTTTTTTATTTTTATTTTTTTTGGAGATTGCAGGGACGGGGGTCTCACTGTATTGCCCAGGATGGTCTCGAACTCCTGGCCTCAAGTGGGATCTTCCTGCCTCAGCTTCCCAAGTAGCGGGGATTCTAGGCCTGAGCCACTGTCCTCAGTGTTGAGTCTTTTAAGAGGGTCACTCATTTCCTGTTGCCCAGAAATCAATTTGAAGTTTTTGAAATATCATGTGTGTTTATTACTCAGAGGACTGTTAGAATTTGAATCAGGGATCCTAATTTGAGATTAAGTGATTGAACTGTAACTAAAACATTCCATCACCCACCCATTTCAAACTCCCAATGTGTAATATATAACCCCAGTTCAACAAGCTAACATATTCATGAAGCTTACCAAAAGCAGAGATGGCCATCTCTTATAATCAGGGGTTGGCAAACCCTTTCCATAGACGACTGGATAGTAAAGGTCTTAGGCATTGAAGGCAAAAGTGCGGACCACAACTTACTAACCCCTGCTCTAGATTTTCAAGTGGAAAGGACATAACTACCATTATTAAATAGCCAACGTGAAAATAAAAGTATGACTGGTATCATTTTAAGGAAAAAATTAGAGAATTTTAAGTGACTAAATTGGAAGTACAAAAAAGCTAGACAGTACCTGAGGTATAAATCGTCTCTGCCTTGGTACCACCTCTCACATCCTTGTTAAGATGAGCCTGGAAGTTCTTGTCTACCGCTCCTCCCCAGGTGCACCCGTGTTACAGAGCCCCTTCCTCCACTATCTGGAATGTCCAGGGCAGGATCCAGCAGCTTATCTTTTCTTTTCTTTCCCCCTCCCCTCCTCCTTCCCCTTCCCCTTTCCTCTCTCTTTTCTCTCTTTTCTCTCTTTCTTTCTTTCTTTCGGTGTTGTACTCTGCCACCCAGACTGGAGGGCAGTAACACAGTCATAGCTCACTGTGGCCTGGACTCAAGCAATTCTTCTGCCTCAGCCTCCTCAGTAGCTGGAACTACAGGTGCATGGCACTGAACCTGGCTTATTAAAAAAATAAATAAATTTCTGTAGAGACAGGATGTCACTTTGTTGCCCAGGCTGATCTTGAACTCCTGGCCTGAAGTGATTCTCCCACCTCGGCCTCCCAAAGTGCTGGGATTACTGCCGTAAACAACCACACCCAGCCAGTTTATCTAATCCCATGTGCCACTTCCTGACCCAGAGAGAAACACATCCTCCTACTACACAACTGAGCAATGCTCATCTCCAGTGAAGATGAAATTTTATTGTTTTCTTTCTAGGCCTTCCACTCTCTCTAGCTGGTTCCATAGCAACACAGGAAATAGCTAAGAAATGGTTGTCAGTGACCAACATCGAACTAGCTCAGCTCAGTGTACCAAAGATGGATATATTTTTGAAAAGATGAATTATATCAAGCTCAGCTTATTAGAATTCATGCTCATAGTATAAATTTCAAAACCATGTAGACATGACATGTAACACATAAAAGCATGTAGGTAATAATATATACTATATAGTAGACCTCCAATCTTTTTAAGTTAAGAGTTTTGCCGATTTTTGTTTAATTTCTGTCAAACTTTGGTCGGTACACATATGCAAATACAGTTTTGTCTCCATGGGACAACCACAGTGAATCAGAAGTTGAGGTTTGGTGTCAATCCAGGCAGTAGGCTTTTTCTTAAAAGGAGCCCTTTCAGAAAAACCTAGAGCAACCTGGGGCCACAATTAGTGCATCAGTATTTCTAGATTTAACAGGCTTGAACTATTCACTCTCTTCTGAAAGGGCTGCTTGATCCTGTAAGAATCCACATAGACAGCATTGATTTAACAGTTGAATGAAAAATGTTGGGTCCAGTTTGGTCTAGTTTTCCCACGTAGGCATTACCTGCACATCTCATTTACAAGGTCCTATAGTTTCCCGTATATGTTCCTATGTGTGTGTATTTGTGTGTGTATGTTGCAGTTTTATTAACACATTCAAGTACTTGCTTGGCAGCTATTCTAGGCTCCAGCGATAGTGAAATAGTAGAGGCAGAGTAGTCCCAGATCTCCAAGTATTCGGAAACTGGTAGAGAAGGGCGTCTAAATGAAATCTTTATGGTATATTGTGATAGGTGATGTCATAGAAATAGGAAGTGAATAATTTCAGAGTACCTAAGAAAGTGACACTAACTCTGTCTGAGGATGTGACAACATTTAGATAGGGTAAGAATTATCCATTCCACTGTAAAATAGTGAAAAGCGCTGGATTGAGAGCCATGCAGTCTTTTTACTGACTTTGAGTAATGTTACTACCTTAAGCCTCAGTTTTCTCATCTGTAAAGTGGTGTCAACAATACTCACTTTGTAGCTTCATGCATGGGGAACAGCAGATAGCTCCTTCCCTATCTTAGACTCTTTTCACCAGAGGCCATGTGTGGCCAAGAAGCACATTGTAGACAGTTGGGTGTAAGGGGCAGAAGAGATCAGTGTTTGTGGGGTCGCATGAGGACAGGCCTCCCATTCTGAATGAGAGCCAGGAAAACAGCACACCCGGGTCAACTATTGTCCCACTCCCACTGGGAGCTCATTTGGACAATGGCTAGTGTATCTTTTCCCAGCACAGCCTTTGCCTATTTTACTGTCCTTACAAGTTGACTGAGGGACCCGGTCAAATTACATACTTCTTCAGACAGCTTTTCTCTGTGAATTTTAGCTCTAGGACCAACGTGATGATTTCTCAGGGCTTACCCTGATTCTTAAGTCCTGAAAAATGTATTTAAACTTTACTCTATTAAGGCATCTAGGATTTTCCCCAAAAGAACAAGCAAAAAGTAGGTGTGTATGAGCAATATGTGCTTAATACCTGATATCTGGGGGTAGTAGAGTACATTATTGTTCAGTAAAATTTTGTGTGCATTCTTGGACATTGTGTTTTAAAATTGCCTTAAGCCATCTAAGTGATATACAGTTGTTGGAGGGAAGGGTGACGGGGGGATGTTGAAACAAAGCATAACTGATTGACCATAAGAATTCTTTGTGACTTTCAGCCTTAAAATCAAATCAAACTGGGTAAAGCTTTAATGATTTCTTTTTAGTCTACTAGTGGTGATATATCCAGTGGCAGTTAATCCATGCCTTTTGATATGTTGATGGCAAAGTCATAAAGGAAGACACCAGTGTTAACTAGCTTGCCAGGTGTCACAGCAGGCAAGACGAGGTTGAAACCCTCACCTGCCTGACCCAGCCAGCTGGTGGGATGGTAAGGTTTCCCGACAAAGATTTACCAACTGAAAAATTCATTGAGAACACAAGTTTCCCAAAATCGAGTACCGGCCTGGTTGTTATGGTAAAGGGATGGATGGAGCACCAAAGCTTGTGTTCCTTTGTTTCTTCCAGGAGAGAAACCCTACAAGTGTACCTGGGAAGGCTGCACCTGGAAGTTCGCTCGTTCGGATGAACTGACAAGGCATTACCGCAAACACACGGGAGTGAAGCCATTCAAGTGCGCGGACTGTGATCGCAGCTTTTCCCGGTCAGATCATTTGGCCCTGCACCGCCGGAGGCATATGCTGGTGTGAGGAATGCTACCTGTCCAGCTGAGCGTAAGAGCTGGATCTCTTAGCGGCACCCAATTCAGCAGGGCTGAATCCCCTTCACAGTGTTAACACAAAAGGGCATCACCATCCCACGATGTCTGAAACCAGAGGAGGAAAAAGAAGGCACACTTCTTTTGGTCTGAAGGTAACCCCCATCCTGACTACACGAGAACCGTCTTTACGCGGGCCTGGGAGCTCAGTGACATAAATGTTGAAGAGACAGGCATTGTTTTCCGTGCTGTGTCCTCTGCCATTTAAAGATGTTTGTAGCTTGTACATTTTCTGAGCTGTCAGACATTTTGTTATTGATACCTTAAAGGTCACCTACCACAAATTGATGGCTAGAGCAAGACCTTTTAAATTTGGATGAATCTCTCATCATCCCACCCCTTAACCCCTTTTTACAGAAATTTTAGTTACGATCTGAGTAAGCTAGAACACACATCCAATCTGTTACCAGCAAGCAGCATGAAAGTAGAAACGAAGAAGCAGATGGAGAGGTCCCATTACCTGCAAAGAAAGGGCACTCAGGCAGCCCTTTGCAATCGCGATGGCGGCCACTAGATATCACTCGCAACTTGTCATTCTGCCATGCCCTGAAGAAAACCAACATTGAATCTTTCATTTGTTTGTCGTTGATTGTTTTTGTTTTGTTTTGATTCTGTTTTGTTCATCTGTTCGAGCAGAGGGGCAGTTGAAGTCTCGTCCTGGTCTCTGCCCTGGCATGGACTGGCACAGAGGTGTTCTGTAGTTGAATAGGAAGAGCCTGTCTAAAAAACTACTGCCCCACTTCAAATTGCAGTGTTCTCTCACCTAGGCATCATCTCTTCCTGCCCCTAGTATTTGATTACAAGGAACCGGGGGAAAAAAACTTTCTTAGACACACTGGCACCAAGGTAAGAGGTGGGGCTGCCCAGGCAAAGTCAGTGAACATGAAAAATCAGACAAAGCAGAGATGGAAATAATGCGCCTCTTGAGGAGAAAAGCAATAATGAATAAAAGGACTTTCCTACAATAACTTCACTGAGGACTCACGTTACCAATTTTCATACTTACTAAAGGGATTGTAAAAAACACCCCAGCATTTTAGATGTCTTGGTTCCATTTACAGCACTGAGGTAATCTTTCTGCTGTTTGTTGTCCAGCTTGGTTGAGTACCACAATTAAAGATTATGCTCCCCTTTTCTTGTTTGAAAACAGTTATTTGGTGACTAGAAAGGCAAGGGAGGCATAGCCGGGAATTAACTCTTCAGTTAATGCGTCAGTTCTCCTTGGAACTGAATCAGTGGACAGAGAATGCTTCCCATAGAAAGCCCGACATGGTGCTAGTTTCCTCTCTTGGAGAGCCAAGGATAAGTGACTCTCCAATAGGTTCTTCTATACAGATTTCATTTTCTAAACTGTATCAGGACCCAGGTGTCCTGCATTGGCATCTGCAGGGATATTGAACCCACTCATCCTGTGCGGAGGATGAGAGGAAGGTGTTAGTTCCATCAGCCCCTAAAATTATGAACCTTTTTGCAACTAGCAAAATATACAGTAAACAAGCAATACATCACCAACAAGCATTCTTTCAGAAAAATTACCATATTGTGTCCCCACTACAAGCTGGGCTTTTTTCCAGCTTTCTGTGGCTGAGGGGCTTGGTGAGATTTTTGTTGTTGTTATTGTTGTTGTTGCTAGAATTTTTTATAGCTTAGATAGAAAAGGTCTCCAACAAAGACCTTTGCAATATATTTTAATTACAAACACTTGATTTTGGGAATTGCACATATTAACCTCACAATATTACTAGCTCATTTTTAAATGTCTGGACATTCTGAAATAATTTCCGGTTACAGAATTATCCTTTTTAGGATCATCTTCTAATTCAGATAATCTTACTCTGATGAAGCGAGAACTATGAACATTGAAACAAGGACAATTTGTGTTGGATGGTATTCAAAGGAATTTTTTAAAACGTTAAGCAACAGTGTAATGATTTTCAGGTCAAATTATGGCTTCACAAATATGTGCTCTATATTGTCTGCCAGGTCTCAAAAATTCATCAGGCAATTTCCCTCCAACAAGGGCTGCAGTTCTAGTGATAAATAGCATCTTGAGCTACACAATCTACTACTCATCAACCAGTGGGTTTTTTACCACCTGGAAAGTTTTTTTTGTACTATATGCAACTCCTACTTCACATTGCCTGTGACCATTCAGAATAGAAAAAGGTCTCTTGATGCATCCCAGCGCTGGTTACTAGTCAGTGACAGAGAACACAGAGAGGGACAAACACAGCCATGAATCCCCTGGCACTAGTACCAGCACCTAGTTGGCAAGTAGTCGGTGCATCCCTCAAGTGAAGTGTAGATTTGCATTTAGTCCTGCTTGCTCTCATAAAAAGAGCCAGTTCTTTTCTCTGCTGAAAGATGTCTTGAGAGTATTACAGGTAGACTTGGTTTTTAGAATTCATAAAACTGACAGGCAGGGTAAGCTTCCTGAGTGACAGCTTGGTTTAAATTTAGCACAGAACTAAATGAGTTGCACTTTTCTAATAACATAGGATGGATTTGGGGAAGGGAACATTTTTCCTTATCCTCTGAAAGTGGAAACCAGACTGAGATGGTAAGTTAACTGATAAAACCTGTCAGCATTCCATCATTTTCACCTTTTGACATATCAGTACTTCTAAGAAGGGATCTAAGCACAATTAAGTGAATGAGTCCCTGGTCTAGCCTCAGGAACTGAAACTTCTCTGGGGCTTGTCTTGAGATATGGCAAATTCTCTAAAAGTATTTCCCCATGGAAAGGAAAAAGTGGTTTGGGACAGAAAGAAATGGAATGTCTTCAGTCATAGAAAAGCCTCCATTTCATCTCATGTCCATTTCTAGCCTCTTTCAAAAAGCACAGTGCATCGTGAGCAACAGAAAAGCAGTAGAATCCTAAAGGACTTATCAGTTGTTCCATAACTAGAAGCATTCTTTGATTTTAAATTTGAAGCTGTTCAGTTTGCAGCTGGGGATATGTGCACGGTTGGGAACTTATACACATAGAGCCGTTAACAGCTTAAGCAGCTGCAGTAGACCTGATTTTCTGTTTGCAGTATAGGGATTGATTTCAAGGGAGTTACAGTATTTGAAAAGTTATGACGTTCAGCCTTTGAGGTTTTAAGAATCCCTTTTCCTGCTCTGATCTTAAGTTGTTTGGAAAAAGATTCATGCTTCTGCATCCACCTCTGCCCTCATTCTGTCAATTGTTTGTGGACTCTGAGAAGCCTGCTTGATAACTTGTCTTAAGTTCTATTAAGGCAGTTAGACTGAGATTTCTAATGACTTTACCATAAAGATTATACTTCTGCCTGGCATCATTTCTCCAAAACACTATAGGACATTTGTTTTCAAAAGCAGTTGAGTAACAGCAACATAAACCACACTTTTTTTAAAAATGAGCACTTTTCATTCACTTGAAAGCTTAAGTGGGCAAAAGGAAGATGATTGTCAGGAGAAGAACTTACAAAATGCTAGTGTTTACAAATGCCAGTTCCAGGTGATTAAAGAGGCCATTTTCATTATGGTTTAAATTTGGAATAGTTTATGCAAAGATTGCGTTCATTTTTTACAATTCTTTTTAACTTTAAATTGCCATTTGTGTTTTAAACATAATTCTGCACTTTGAAATCAGTTCATTAGAATGATAACATTTATATGGATAAAGATGCAGTATTCCTTATTCTGTACTTGATTTATTATACTTACCAAAGCTGCAACTGAATAAATCTGGTGAGGTGAGGCCTTCAAATGTATTAATACGCCTTTGTTATGTTGTTATGACTGCTTAGAAATGTAGCCATGATGTTGTTCTAACGGTGTCTTAACATTTATAGTGAGGATTGACAGAAATTAAGCAGTGTTAAGAATACCAGCATCCATGTTACAGTCTGCGTATAAGGGACTGAATGTGAGGTAACTCTTAGGAATCATAATAGGCCCAGAAAGCCTTAATATTCATAGTTCATAATCCAGTCTCAGATTTTGCTCTTCAGTGTTGCCTGTAAACTTAGCAGGTAAATGTATTCTAGTATAAAACATCACTGACCAAATCTCTCCCTTTAGTTTTTCTGAGGTAGTGCATCCCATTAAAAAAGTCTCTTCAGTTTGTTTTGGCTTTAGTTTAGAAAGGGGTTTGGTAAGTCATGTCTTCCATATGACATTTCTACTCATCCCCACACTGCCTTCCACTTAACCTGTACAGACAGCGCCAACACATGCACATGTGTGTACACAACTGTATATGCAGCAGCCAGTGGGCTAACAAATATCAACAAAGAACTTTTTTAAAAAGAATTTGTAATAATCCATGCTGTCTAGAAATGTGAGTTACTTACCTTATTAGGAAACCGGCTTATAATACTATATATGACTCTGCCTGCATTTTATAGTTAAGAAATGTACATAAAAATTGCTATATTTTCACAGTTTCATTATAGAGTAATGTCTGTTTAGTAACCCATGTCCATTGATACTTTAAATATGCTAATTACTGAGCAATTGCAATAGAAATCCAGATTTTCATAAGAAAATGAAATAGAAGGATACTGCATCTTTAAAAAATAGAGTGAAGATATTTTACTGTATTCGTAACATATGTGATAGTGGAAAAAGTATTTTCAAACTCACAAATTTTACAGAGGTTGTAAATAGTTTGATGAAGTATGTTGGGAAAAAGAGCTTCTAGTTTTCATCACAATAAAAAGAAAAATCTTGTTCAGATATGCCTTGTATATCTTACACACAGTGAGCAATATTGCCGTGGGAACTCTGTCCAACTTTGTCAGAGCATGTTCTTCGTGTTCTGTTCAAAATAGAGTGGCCACTTGTCATGGTTTAGCCAGGATGGTTTAAAATATAATGAAGTCATTTTAAGTTGCAGACAACGGATTCCAAACTAGTAATGTCTTTTCCTGAAAAGGACAAAACAGCTGCACAGGATTTTGCTTGTACTAAAGAGGAGCATCTTACAGTTGTTCTCTTTTCTAAGTTATCTCCCTCCTCAATAGAGTGGTTCTTGATGAAACAATCATACAGGTGTTTATTCTTGTTTTATTCCAGGGAGACTGCTTTTAGGTATAACTACATGTTGACAAGATTAAGTGCTGTGGATATGGCCACATGTTAAATGAATCTATACTCGCAATAGAAATAAGCTAATGCCCATTTTCAGAAATAAATTAAATGCTGAAAGTGCCTGTCAGTAAACATTATGACCAATGAGATATTCCTATACTTTTACACAGCAATAATTCTTAATAAGACTGGGTTTTTTCCTGCACATGTGAACGCACACACACATACACACATACACAGAGAGTAAATACATGCACATAGTAAATCCAATCTGTTCACATGCCCACAAAAAAAGCATCTATATCTTTCAAATATACTTAATCTTGTTTACATTAACATTTCTTAATTTGATCTTTCTAACTTGCAGAATATAAGAACACAAATCTGAACATTAAATTTGTCTTCAATGAACACTATTGCATATGGTAGTTAAAATTTCTGGATAAAAAGTTGACTGTCATTTGCCCCAAACTTATGAAACAGTATGTATGATTCAAAAAGTTTTGCTCAGTTAAAAACACCAATTTATTTAGAGCAAAAGACTGAAGGATATTTGTGTGCTTGTTCATTTTATCCAATCATACCAAACGCACAAATTCATCTTTACATTTCTTCATTCCCCTTTCCCCTAATATTTCCTATTATCATCTAAGAATCATTTTGGAAGGAATATTGGCAGAATCATTTCTCCCCAAAAAGTCTGTTGAAGTACTACTGACACTTAGTAAGCCTAGCCTTTAACCAATTTTGAAGTTAGTCCTAAAAATTACCAGATAAACATTCAGAAGCTCACAGGTTTCTTTCCTGTAATTACTGTACTACTAAAAGTGGAGTCATGGATAGAGATATGCAATGAGACTCATGTGAATAGACCATGAACCCTGGAAATTCTCCAACCCCGCCATCTCAGAGCACAAATTCACCCAAACAAGCTACTGAGGCTATCAGTAAAATTATACTCATGGAGAGTCACACATCGGGTAAGGGCAATTTTAAAAGTAGGACTGTGATTAAACATTCAGGCTTTAGACTTCCACGATGAACTCAGACCACAGGCCTCAAAAAACATCCACTGTTTTCTCCTCCCAATGTTAGAAAGAAGAGGGAGAAGGAAATGTACCAGGATGAGCGGGTAAAATAACCAATTGAGTGTCAAAGGAAAGCTGCCGGGTTCCTTAATCTCACTGAAGTCAAGTCTTCTGACTGGGCTTCTTTCCATGTGTTGTCTGAAAAAAACTGAAGTACCGTGAAAGGTTACACATTCAGCAAACGATGAAAATAATAGCTATTCTTTATTAAACACTATGTGCCAAGCGATAGGCTAGGCAATTTTTAGATACGTTATCTCCAACCTGTACAACATTTCTACACTTTATGCATGGGAAACGAAGGCATGGGAAGTGTGGCTGAGTTGTTTGTGGATGGAGAAATAGTAAACGGCAGAGTAGGAAAGTGAAACCGTCTATCTGTGACCTGGAGGTCTGCCTGTGTCTTTTCCACTCCACCACACTGCACGTGGGTTTCCCGAAACCACCTTCCCAGATTCCTGACTCTCAGTAATTTTATTACGGACAACATGCATGAGTAGTCATCATATTTTTCAAGTGAAATATCGGAACATGATGCAACACATGACTTAACAATGGTACTGAATATTTGAAATCAGGCCTCTCCTGGAAAGTCATGCATGAAGGATCATTACAAACAAACAATAGCAACCAGTTGTCTCCCTGAACTTGTCATTTTTCTCATAAATGTCTGGCCTGGAGCTCCAAAATCATTCAAATACTTAGTAGCATTTTAGCCTGAGTACACTTTCTCAGTTCCTCAACTCTTTGTATGCCTTTCCACCAATATAGACATTCTAGAATCTGCTTCAGATGCATTTGAAATTTTCACCCCCATGCAACTAGTTATTAATATCAGAGCCCACTCTTGCAGTTGGTAATGGGGTGGCAATCAAACATGCAGATTATGATAAAGGAGAGATAATGGATAATTCTTTTTCAGAGTTCTCACTTAACAGCTCTGCGTTGGAATGTTTTAAATAGTCTTATAAATAATTTGTTTATAGTATTGTTGTTAGTTTAATTGAATTTTATGTAAGAAGCTGTCCAACATCAGAGAAATGAAATTCCTCGCGCTTTTCTGTGTAGAACAAGGTCTCTGACAGTATTGATTCATGGAAGTACTAATGGACTTAGAAAACATTAAGAGAATGTCATTTCTCATAGTGTTTCTGTTTCTGAAAATGAATCTCCTGAATTATGATCTTTCTCCCTGTTACTTGGCTGGGGAAAGAGATAAAAGTTATATAAACAAATTCTCTTCCATGCTCAGAGCAAGTGTTCCATGTGCACAACCTGCTGCAGACTGGGGCTCTTCTCAGTTAATTGGGTTTCACAAGCAATAATTTTCCACAACAAAAACCACAACTTGAAGTGAATTGAAAAGAGATGAATAGTGGAAACAGTCACCTCAGTACTTTTTCTTTCTGGATTTCATCTCTAGAAATTTGAAGTGTTTAAGACAAGAGTCCACCCTTTGTGCAAGGCAAGAACCAATGAATGGACTCCTTGTGTGAATTATTCCGTCTTCTTCCAAAGCAGGTTCACCAAGACTTTCACAGAGATTCATTTTTGTTGAGAAGTAAGGGTCAATAGGAGGATGGAATTTGGATCCAAATCTAGTGATAAAAGTGTCCAAGCAATCAAAAAGTAAGATATTCTAGGGACATGCCAACATCTTCCCTTTCTGCTAATTTCATGCTCCAAAGATATGGCAAAAAAAAAAAAAAAAATCATAGAAAATTCTTTTGCCCTACTTGTGTTCTAGTTTTCCCATGGCAGAATTTTGTAATTACATCCAGACTATAGTGTATATTTTTTTCCTCAAACTTTATTACATTGGATGGATATTGTTGAACTGGGGCACTGGTGCCTATATTCAAGGCTCTTTCCTATCGACGTGTCTGTCCACGATTTGTTGTGTTTAAAACTTCATTTTGAAAAATCACTGTCCCCCTGTGGGATAGTGACTGTATTGTTTTGTTCATGTCTTTGTGGGACACATTGCATCACATGGCAAACCAACTCTCTGTGGATGTGAGATAAGTACTTATAAAACCAGCTTGAAAACATCGTCTTATGTATTATGTCATCCTGCATCATAATGCAATTATGTGTATCATAACATGCTCATTTAAAAAAAGAGAAACCAGCAAATTCATGTTTGTCCATAGAAGAATGTACTCAGAACTTTGTGTTGTGAAATGATGAGAACAGACCACCTTTAAGATACCCACCTGCCACTTAAAATGACTTAGTTATAATTAGTAGTAGTCTAGACGTTGTTCTTGGTGTGTGGGGGTCAATTCTAACGTCATGTTCTTTTGAATAAATCTCTCAGTCATATTTGAAAAAAAATACATGGGAATAAAGAAAAATATCATCTTTGGCCAAATCCGGCAGGCATCTTTTTTTTTTCCTTGACGTTTAACTCATTATACGTGGTAATTGGATCACAAGATCTTTCCGTGTAAAAATAACAAAAACATCCTTTAGTTTACAAAAGAGTTATTCTAGGCTTGAAGCCTCTGAACAGCAAATTGAATAGATGGGCTGCATCTGATTTGCTTTGTGGATGTAATTTTACAAAAGACTCTTGGGTCTCTGACCCCAGAGAGTTAAGAGTGCCCAGAGGAGGTCGTACACATTAAAGGATAAAGCCCCCTAATGATGCTGGCAAGCAAATGTGTTGAGTTCTTAAATCTTTATTTGGTTTTCTGTTCAGAATTTTAATTGCAAATGAATTTATTTCTCCAGTTTATCTAAAGACCTAATTTCCCAATAGTTTCCTCTGCATTTATATACTCTGTAGTGTTTAGGCAACCCCTGTTATAAGTTTATTAATATTATGTAAGTGTTGTTCTTGTATTTATGTATAGTGTATGTATTGTAAATATACTCAGAGCTTTTTTCCTTTTACTGTAAAATGGTGATTTTTTTTGCCCTATGATAATGTAAAGGGAGACCCTCCTAATGAGATTCTCTCAGAGGATGATTATTCCAGTCTATTCTCAGAGATTTAAATGAACAAGTGTTATTGTTTTTAATGGTGTCTCAGACATATTCTGTTGGTGCATTGCTTTTCTGTATTCAACTTTCCTATGAATTGAGCTGTGAACTGAAATAGAGTTTAAACCTTTAACTGTATGCATTTGTATAATTATCTGAATGAAGGCATGAAGGTTAAATAAAGCATTTTGTATGGAACAAAACTCCCTAACTGACTCAGACGCTTTGGAAATCATAGTTATTAACCATTCTAATTAAACCTTTGTTATGAAAAGTTTTACCATTTGTGTATAGTAATTTAAAACACAGAACAAAATAGAGTCTATTCTAAAAAAGCAACGTTTTTATTTCATAACACCCAGCACCTAAGTAGGGATTGCTAGCTTAATATTTTAATGAATATAAAATTAAAAAGTAGTCCAGAAATATAAAGTGATATGAAAAATGCATCTTTCAGAGTCCAGAATTGAATCCTTGGAGATTGTAATTTCTTCCCACTTTACGTATCATTTAAGTATAGAATGATTCATCTAACACCTGCTACAGTTAGCTGATTTCTGTAGATTTTTAAGAAAACTGGGTTATAAAGGCTTTTGAAAATAAGACCATTAATGAGTAGAATATCTTTAAATAATTGCTCAAATAACCACTTGAAAATCTGTTTAAGTGTCTTACTAGTGTCTTTTAATCAGAGAACTAGAAAAATTCCATTCTACAAAGGGAATGGTATTAAATACTACTAATAATTATATGGAATGGTGATAGATGATAGATAGTAATTTTTAAAATAATATTTGAGTACTTCCCAGATGCAAGGCAATGTTCTAAGCATTCTATTTGTTCCCTTTTATTCATTGCAAAAATCCTGAGTTCTATTATTATTAACCAAATTTTACCAATGAAAAAGTGAGGCACTGAGAGTTGGTGACTTGCCCAGTCAATCTGGTTCCAGGATCAGTGTCCTTAGTCACTAAAAAGATATGAGTGTATTATAGAGATGGAGAAAGGATGGGTGGTGGGGAGCAGAGATTAAGGTGGAAGAGAGAATAGCAATGACTATCATAAAACATTCAACAAATACCTTTGATTATATATGTACCAATATAAATAAACCCAACAGAAATACTGTCCTTCATTTCATACTCAGCAGACCAGAGTGTAGTTTAATAACTCATACAAATCAGAGACGAAAATTGATATTGGTTCGCTTTATGACTGACTCGAACCTACTTCCAAATGAACGCTGAGTTCTGTGAAGTTGTTCTACTGTATTCAGGGGAACTGGAGGGAGCCATGGGGGCCACCAGGCCCATCCCATTCCGACTGAAGCCTCCTCTTTTGCCATCAGTTGGGAGGCTTAGCATACGGTTGTGTTGACGCTCCCCAAGCTGGCCCTGCTTTGAGCACTAGGAAAGGATCTTGTGGGAGTCATTTCCTCTCTCGGTGAGAGCCTCACCTCCTGGTGAGTTCGACACCAGCCTTACAGAATAAATCACTGTCTAGAAGATTATACGATTCTTTGAAAAGTGAGGCCATAAGCCATTAAGTACATGTTTACTAATTTTCTTGTAAAGATTTTAGTTGTGCCATTTTAGAAATATTCAGTTAAGGCAAGGGCCAATAAAAAGTCTATCTTGTTCTACTCTGTTTTGAAACGTAGTAATACTTGCAAGGCTAAAATGAATCCATTCATTTACTTCATTTTGGATATGACTTTGTAACCAAATGGTGAATTGGACATTAAGTTTATATATCTTTGGCCTGATTTTCTGACTGTTCTTTGTAGGCCATACAAGCAGCCAAACCAGCTCTCCAGCTTTGTTTTTTATTTATTTTTCAGCTCACCCCAGGAGGCTTTGTCATACACATAGACCAATGAGACAGATTTCATGGACTAGATCACATGATGTTATTTTTCTCTCAGGGTAATTTATTTGTTGATATTTCCTCTACCAGGATGATTCTTGGATACTTCAATGATGGCTGGAATTACACAGGTGATAGATAATCACTATCTCATGTTTTACCTTTACTCTAGCTGTTTTGCCATAGCCATGATTTCTAATCTAATGGTTTCATTGTTTCTTATTCTCCCCAGTTTAAAGTCTACCAAAAAAACACATGAAATAGTTAAAAGTACAGGAGCAGTGATGTACTTCAGCTTAGAATACGTTGGGGCTTTATCAGAAAAGAAAAAAATATTTCAGTGCTAGAACAAAATCATGCTCCCTAAAAAATTATTTTGGTCCCAGTGGCCATGGAGGGTTTTCATACTATATAGTGCATTGTCTTCCCACCAAAGTGCGTGGTTTCCTTCAACACAATGAGCTTCTTGTGCTTTGTTCGTGTGCTGTCTGGATTTAATATATTTCTCTCCCAGCAGTGTAATAACTATAATTTACATCACTTCCTGTTTAGTCTAAATTCACCAATGAACGCCTACACAGCTCATACACTTGAGTGATTGTCTATTTCTGAAATAAATTACATTTTCCTTGTACAGGAACAACTTTTACATGATCTTTTTTCTTTTATAGTTTCACCACGTTAAGAGTGTGCTTGTGTGTATGTAGTGTATGAGAGAGAAAAATCCAGTTTTATGAGGACATGATAACATCAGCAGTATGTGGTAAAAAACATTTACTCAGGAGAGCCCCAGAATTGTTTAAATAGGTATATAGTCATCAGAATAGCCCCCTTTTCTCTTGTTGTAGCTGCAGTAAGTATTGTATTGCACAGATTGCAATCTGTTACCTTGAAGAGGATTGCAAAGCACAGAAGGCCTGTGCCATGAGTGCTGTTATACCGCAGTCCCTCAGAGCTTTCAGTCTGTACCAAAGACTCAAGTTGGTTCCAATGTCTCAAGAGGGGCCTTGCCGCTGCCTCTGGCTGCTATGCCCTCTTAAACTTGGCCATGGCCAGGTCATGAGGTAGACGTGGCCCTGGAGGGTTAAACATTATTGATCATCCCCAGGGCCCTGAAAGCTTATGTCAGTGTGGCCAGTGCTTTCTGTTGCTGAATTAGGACCTGTGTACCCTACTTCACCTTTCCTGGCTGATTTGGAGCCATTTTTTTGAAATTTGTTCAGCATAAGTGAATCCAGTCATTTGAACACTGAGATTGACTCTTTTGTATTATATATAGCAATATTATGCATTATCCAACTAAGCGTTCAAATTATATTTGATATATCTAAAACACGGAGGAGATGGTTAAGAAATTACGTAAAGTCTATGTATTCTGTTCAACCACTCATAAATCTGTTCAACCACTCATAAATCTGATAGCAATTATTATGTGCATAAAATAAGGAAAACACGTTTGAGTTATTACTCTGTGAAAATATTATACTAATTGATGTGTGGCACAAAGCTTTGTACTTAAGACATAGTCCCTCACCCAAAATAAGTTATTGTATCCACATAGGGAGATAGATATATGCACAATTTCCCTAGTATGAACTATAAATGGATAAGCACCACCAGAACTGGCTAAAGCGTGATGGAATTTTAAGGGTAGAGAGAATAGCTCTGTAACACAGGTAATCAGTCAGCCCCTTTTTCCCCTGAAATACACATTGTATGTAGATATTCAGATCCCTAATATGCCCTCTGGAAGATTTCTGTGAATTTTGAGAGTGTGTGCAACACTGGAGAAAGAGAGGCAGAGGTGTTTGCATGATCACAATCACCTCATTCTCTTGGTTTATGGATCATTTCAAGGTGTGACGTGTGCTATCTCTGTTGTCCATGCTGTCAGCCTCTTCTTTGATTTGCACATGTGCCAACACACATGTAAATTGTATATTCAGTTTGCAAACTGCAGTTTTGTGACCCGTTAATGGCAATGAAATCCATGTAGTGGGTGAAAGTGAGCATTTTCAAAAATTAAAGAATGGAATGAGATGGTATAAGATGGGATGAAATAGAATGGAATGAAGCAGGAAGGAAGAGAAGATGAAGAAGAGCTTTTGTTTCAGTTCATTGTCCATTAGCATGCATGTGACAGGGCACAATGTAAAAAATAAACTTTGAAAGCCTCCGGTGGAGTGGTCTCTCTCCTCTCCTCCTGCCTGCCTGCTCCCAAGGCAAGTCCAGGTGTACTCCATCTCACATTGAGCAGATCCTCTATTGAAATGGTTAATTTAATGTGTCAAATTGGCTGGGCCACAGTGCCAAGATATTTGGTTGGACATTATTCTGGATGTGTCTGTGAAGGTGTTTTTTGGATGAGATTAACATTTAAATAGGTGAACTTTGAATAAAGCAGATGACCCGCCATAATGTGGGTGGGCCTCATCCAATCAGGTGAAGGCCTTATCAGAACAGCGTGACCTCCCTTGGGCAACAAGGAATTCTGTCAGCAGACTGCCCTTGGGCTTGAACTTGCAACTCTTCCCTTAGTCTCCAGCCTGTCAGCCTACTGCATCCGATTTTGGACTTGACAAGCTTCCACAGCCACATGAGCAAATAATCTCTCAGTATGTATGTATAAACACATACCCTATTGGTTTAATATCTCCGGAGAGCCCTGCCTAATATATCCATCTGTCCATGGTTACTGAGGCTACTGTCCATCTTCCTGACCTCATAGTCTTGCCTTCTTCTCTACATGACCCACCAAAATATTTTGCCAGACAAAAGCAACTCCTCATAAAAACTTACAGTTTGGAATGGAGATATTAGGTCAGCTTCATGAAGGATGTAGCACTTGAGTGTGAAGGCAGCTTCAGTTTAGGGATCAGATTAGATTATGTGTTTGGCTGCAAGTACTTCAACTGGCTTAAACAAGGGAATTGATTGATTCCCATAATTAGAAGGCCAACAGTAGCACAGTCTCTTCAGGGTTGATGGGTCCAGTGGTTCCTACTCTGCATCCCTGAATTTTGTCAACCATTTTCCTCTGGCAGCTTCCTAAATTATCAGGTCTCACACTTGGGTACAAGCATGAAAAAGGAAGAGAGAGACTCGCTCCCAAAAGCTCTCCCAGGAGTGGAGACAGGAAGAAAACCCGTAGCTAACCTCTCTTCTAATTTTGTTGATCTAAATTCAGAAATAAGCACAGTACTGAGCCAGTCCTTGGCTAGAAAACCCTTAGACCAGGCCAGTTGCCCTGTGCCGAAAATCGGGGTCAATTTCTGAGCTCATGAACTTCATAAGGGTGAAAAGTGGGGTCCAATGTGAGTTGGGGTTTTTGTTTTCAATTTTTTATTTTGAAAAATGAAACACCTACAGAAAAGTTCAAAAATAGGACAGTGAACGTCCCTATACCCAGCAGCTAGATTCACAGTGCGCTGTATATACACACTTTGTTCACGTGCAAATTGTGGACACCTTTAGACTTCTCCCCTGAGTAGTTTGATATCTGTCATCTAAAAACAATGACATTTTTCGCATCAGTGTTGTGAAAATGTCTCAATAATGTCCTCTCTAGACTTTTTGTTTTTGGATCTAGATCCAAACAAGAATCACAGTCGTTAGCCTCCCTCCCTTTTTTCCTGTTCTCTCTGTTTATCTTTTAGTTTCTTGGTTTTTGTGTAATGGTGAACTTTCATAATAATGACCATTTTAAATAATCCAGGCCAATTGCTTTGAAGGTATCTTTCAATTTAGATTTGTTTGTATCCTCATGCTTAGATACAGATTAAGCATTTATTTTTTAACAGGAACACGACATGGAAGATGTGCTTTCCTTAGTGCATTGCCTCAGGAGAGACATGATACCAGTCTGTCCCATTATTGGTAGTGTCAAGTTTGATTCCCATTAAAAGTACCTTGTCCTTCTGTGTGGGTTTTGTTTTGTCCTTAAGGTTTTATTACGTCCTTCATCCAAAAAGATTTTGTGGAAGTTGCGTTGTTTGTTTGTTTTTTGTTTTTTGTTTTCTTTTTAAGATAAATATAGGGCCAGGCTTGGTGGCTCACACCTGTAACCCCAGCACTTTGGGAGGCTGAGGCAAGAGAGCTGCCTAAGACCAAGAGTTCAAGACCAGCCTGAGAAATATAGCAAGACCCTGTCTCCACAAAAAAAATTTAAAATTAGCTGGGCGTGGTGGCACGTGACTGTAGTCCCAGCTACTCAGAAGACTGAGCTGGGAGAATCACTTGAGTCCAAGGGTTTGAAGCTTCAGTAAGCTATGATGGTGCCACTGCACTCCAGCGTGGGTGACAAAGCAAGACCTATCTATTTAAAAAGTGAAAAAAACAATAATAATAAGAGGCCCAGACATGGTGACTCATGCCTGTAATCCCAGCACTTTGGGAAGCTCATGCCTGTAATCCCAGAACTCCAGCCTGGGCAACAGAGCAAGATTGTCTCAAGAAAACAGGAAAAAGAAAAAAAGATAAATACATAATTACTGAAGTAAAACATCCAAAGCCTAGTTCTTCCTTAACCTTTTACTTCAACTTACAAATATTATTATATTTACAAATCTAGCAAATATAATATTAGTTTATAAGGGTTCATAACAATTAGATTCCCATCAACATTAAAAACTGAATTAGTAAATATCTATTTGCTTTCTCTTTTAAGAAGTTTAACAAATTAACAACAAGCAGCCCCAGTAATTAAATCATTTTATAAATCTATTAAATTTTAAATATGGTGATTCTTAAATTCTCCTAAATGTTCCAATTTTCCAGGTATATTTTGTAAGATTTCAACCTAAAATGTTAAAAATGTAAATCATTGCTTAATTATGTATTTTAAATTAAATTCACAAGAGTAGCTTCTAACAGCCCAAGTGCTCTTAGTTATTACAAGTGTATAAAGTATCTGCATAAATTCCTCACACACAAATATTAACCCTATGATTTTTATTCACAAGTATTTCTGTATTTAATTAGAAGTAGTCCTGTGATTAAAGGAACCAATTATGAAATTTCATGTAGGAGTTACTTTCTCAGGTGGTTGAAGTTGTATAATATCAGAGTTCTCAATGGAGACACTAATTTAATGAAGTGAGTAGAATCCCATACTGCTTCTAAACATCCTGCAATGCCCAAGACGGTCCCCCACAACAAATAATTCCTCTGCCCAAAGTGTCAATAGTGCTGAGGTTAAGAAATCCTGGTCCCAGGTCCTGTCAAAGACATTAGGTTCCCATAAGCAACCAACAGTGTCCACTTTGATCTGGAGAAACAGCAGAATAAGCCATGAAAAGAGAATGAATGGATGACCAGCATTTGGAAGATGGCAAATCCCTGTCCTCTGTGTTCCAGCAATGGTCAAACATCTGTATTTGAACAAACCCACGTTCCTGTCTCAAACTCTTATGCCTCAGCACGTGCTGTTCCCTTGCCTTGAACACCCTTTTCTGTGTGTCTACCTGGTGAATTCTAAATTAATCTTTACCTTCCCTGTGAAATCTTCCCTGAATCCATTATCCATCTAGCCAAAAAGTGATCAGCATTTCCTCTTGGCCCTTAAACACACCACAAATATTGCCCTTGTAAGACGCTAAGTAGTTATCTTCTTTGCTAGATTGTGAGCTGTTTGAAAGTAGAAATTGTGCCTTACTCATCTTCGAATCCACAGACCCTGACATGTATTAATCACTCAAAAAATATTTGATAACTACATAAATGATCCAAATAATAGATAAGATTTAATAAGGAGAATAGAAACAATAAAGTTGGAAGTATACTTTCTAATTAGATTACAGAGATCTAAAGGCTAAATTCTGGCCAGGTGTGCTGGCTCATGCCTATAATCCCAGCACTTTGAGAGGCCAAGGCAGGAGGATTGCTTGAGCCCAGGAGTTCAAGACCAGTCGGGGCAACATGTTGAGACCCCCATCTCTACAAAAACTAAAAAGAAAATTAGCTGGGTGTGGTGGTGCCGGCCTGCAGTCCCAGCTGTTTGAGAGGCTAAGGTGAAAAGAGCATTTGAGCCCAGGAGTTCGAGGCTGCAGTGAGTTATGATCGCAGCACTACATTCCAGTCTGGACCACAAAGCAAGACCCTGTCTCAAAATAAAATAAAATAAAATAATAAAATAAAATAAACCTAAATTATGGAATTTGGACTTTATTATTTTGGCAATACAGAGTTAGTGATATTTTTATTTCTAAAAGTGAATGTTCTAGTAAATTTTTTGAAAACTATATTATATTTTAGAGGGACCCACACAAACATATTGTTTCCTTAAATAAGCATAATAAAATAATTGATCATTTAAAATATAGTCACATGTCAAAATTATTATCAGTGGGAGGCTTATCAAATTATCAAATTATAACCTTTCACTGGAATTTCCCTATCTATACACTTTATGACTAAGTATGAAAGTCCTTTATTTTGTCTGAATGTTTCTGATCTAACTCTCTGCCAGTGACCACACTGATTAACACCAGATTACTATCTCATTATTTCAGTCCACAAAGTGTTATCCCAATTAAAGAAAAAAAACACATTTCATTTATTTGACTTTAACACTTTTACATCTTTCAGAATAAAATCTTTAGGACAAATTTACATTAGGAAAGTGCTGAATTGATACCATACCTCACATATAAGTCTCTATTTCTAAATGGCTTTCATTCGATTATTTGATTATGGGTTGGATTGTAGAAACATATGATAAAGAATTTTGAAAGTTGGAATGGCAGCTGGTATACAGAATTCACTGCAATCAGAAAATAGTTTTCTTTCAGTTAAAAAAAAAAAAAAAAAAAGGTTGCCTGTCGCTCTTGCTGAGTAGGTAGAAATGTAAATGAGAAACTTGATTTTCTAGTCAGAACTGTTTTTTCTGAAGTCGTGGCATTCATGTGGATTGGTAACTTGCGCCTGTGACAGTCAGCACTAGAGGAGCAAGAAGGAATGACTTTATGCAATACTTCCTCATAGCGAGGGCAAGTGTGAACAGGCCACCTCCTCACACCATTCATTGGTGTCTCCTTTCTGCTTCCAATATTCATGTATTTTTACTTTAAGATTGTCATTTCCTGTCTTTTGTGAAGGATTCTGTAATATTAGACTCACTCAGCACAGATGGGGCCTGAAAAAATGTTGGCATTTCCTTTTTTATTTTTATTTTTGCTTCATCTTCTACACGGATGTGGCTGTGTCTTTATTCACATACATCCAAAACAATAGTCTCTTTTATATGATGTTTAACTGTGACGTATTTATCCACAAATATACTGGCTATATCACGTGAAGTATTTACTTGGATGTTGTGTATGTGTGATGAACTGCTAAATGTGGGCAAGTTATTTTTCACCAAAACCTTGGGGAGCCACTGTGGTGACGTTTTCTTGTCCCTTATCTGAGGATTGTGATTCATAAAATGCTTGTCATTCATTTGGGGGAGGGGGTGGTATCTTCTGTGAATTTCTAATCAGTGGAAGGTGTGCCTCTCTATTAAAACCTTAAGGACGTGCAAGACGACAAAGGAAACCTTTTGACTTCTTTTCACTGTTTAATCTCTGGCAGTCTGTGTATATAAAGACTATAGCTGGACAGAAAACAGTAATAAAGTCCAGAAGTAGATAAAAGCACAATGAGTGAAACCAAAGTATTTGTAAAGCTCAATAAATCTGTTAACTAGAAGTTGCAGTTTTATCTTTACATACAGGTAAGTCTCAAGGTTAACCGCTCCATAAAGCTCCATGCAGCCACTAGTGTTTGGCATCTCTTCACTTCCTTATCAACTAAAGAAGGGCTCCCCCATTAGATTTCTTATACTTCCCCTTCTCCAGAATGCACTGGATGTGAACTTTCTCTGCCTTAGATTTTACAAAATGTCACTGGCCTATTGGCATCAGTTCACAGATATGCGTGTTTGAGGCAAAAGTATAGAAGATTGAGAGTGGCCTCAGTCAGTTAACAGTAAGTAATGTGAGGATGGCATTTTCGACTCCATGAGGGAGAAAAAAAAATAAGACTTTCCACCAAAATTGAAAATGGATTCTTCTCCAGGCGTACCACATGAACTAGGCAGAATGTGGTAACCATGAGCATTTTTAGGATGGAAGTTTAAGAAAGAAACTTTTGCTGAAATATACTGGTAGAGCTACAACCTTCGTCTTTGTTTACAGAAGCTTGAAGTCCGATATTTAAAGTGTTAGTGCGGTGGAAAGATCATTCACTCTAAGACCAGGTGGAAGTGGTTTTAGACATTGGTTATTCACTGACTAGCAGAGTGATGCCTGCAAATGCCTTGCTGGAGAAGACGTATCTTAACACATGGGGTAAAAACACTGCCTCCCCGGGTGTTGTGAGACATGCACGGGGTAACATGCATGAAGCACACAGAGGAGCTCAGTGTGGAGCCTGGCACAAAGGCGGCCTTCAGAAAGGGCTTGTTATCATTCCTGCCTGCTCTTGGTCATAGAGAGAAAGAACTTTACTCCGCCAGGAGGATAAGTTTAGGAGGATTCATTCCTCCCACTCTCTGCCCCTCCATGCTTCCTCCCCAAGACTGCGGGAGTAACTTGTCTGTTTCATGAGCTGGGGTGAAGGAGCAGGTGCATGGTGACTCAGTCCCTCTACCTCTCTCAGAGCAACTGACCTTGACTCCCAAGTTCTCCATCAGACCTAAAGCAAAGACCCTTGTATAAATACCATTGCTTTACAAGGCGTTTCGGGCCGTCTCCCCTTCCATCTCCTGGAAAGTGAATGTGATATTTGTGCTTGTTAGTATGGTCTCTATGATGCTAGGACAAAGATGAGACCTACTTAAGTATGAGGCAGTACCTGGCTTCAGCAACACATATTAATAGCCAGTTTATTTGGGGGACAGCTAAAAATGCCCCTGTAGCCCATCTCCTCAGTAAATACATATTCTAATTGTTCAGTTCATGTTTGAAATTACACGTTAGACTTCATGCATTTGCCTAAGGCTTCTTATCATGTACTAAATAAGCCTCAAAGGGCAAATATCACACCTTAGTATGAACATATCTGTAAATGTATTTGGAAGAGCAAGTTTGGACTAAGAGAACGAAGACAGTGAAAAACACTGACCTCCTGTTTGTGGTTAGTTGTGGAAATTGGGCATTATAGGAGTGGCAAGAGGTAGAGGGAGAAGTTGGTGAAGGTATATAAAAGAAGGATAAGAGTCCTGGAAACTAATCTTTACCTAATATTTAGTTTTGCCCTGGAATATTTTGCCTGAGAAGTAAAGGTCTTGTTGTTCAATAAGCAATTCCTAGTTGAGTAGAATTTTCAAAACACACATGTTTTCACAAGAGTCTATACAATCTAATACTCAGATGGACTATTCCATCTAATACCCAGATGAAATAGCTAGATGAAATATGTTTATAAAAGAAATTTCCTACAAATTGTATTAATAAAATTGGTGTATTTTGTTTCACGGTTCTGGGCAAATCAACTTATTTAGTTTTCACTACTCAGTTTGCTATCAGGAAACCACTATCAAATGCCAACTGAAAAAAAAAAAAAAGAAGAACCAATGGGGAAAACACTAGAAATGCAAAAGCACAAGTTATGAGAATTGTAGAATACTTGGGTTTTTTTTTTTTTTTTTTTTTTGGTTATGTTTTTAGTTTTTTTCTGCAAACTGTTCTTTCCTGTAGGAGGATTCATTGTCCCTCTGGGTTGTGGTTGAGAACAGATCAAGGCAGCAGAAGAATAAATAAAACCTTTTAAAAATTGCTAATGCCTTGCCAGGAATATTTACATTAGATATGTTGATTGAAAAAACAGATTATATTCGGAATAAATTCACTCCGTATCCTTTGCAACTTCCTAAACCACTCTGTCATTTGGGAAGAGACCTTTTTCTCCCTGTCCTTGAACATAATGTTAGGTGTAATAATATTATTGACCTGGAATTCAGTAGGGTGAATTTTCACAGTGTAGAAATTTCATAGCAAATGATTACTTTTCATGAATGTAAAACACACATTTATTTGGTATACAAAAATCCAGTCCTCCTCCCCCAAAATATCTCTTCCTATATTAAATAAAACTGCTGTGTCACACCTAAAACCTCTATGCCCCTCTCTTTTCTGGCCAGTTTCCTCAAGAAGAATAATCTTGTCTTTTTCATCTTTGTATCCTTTATATGCACCTTACCCAAAGCCTTAAGTGACGAATGCACTTAAAAATAAGAGCCAACATTTTGGAGGCATTTATCATATACCAGGCACTATGCTTTGAGCTTTACCTTATTATAATTACTTTTATCTGCTCAACAATCCTGCTACCAATATTATTCCTGCTTACATATAAGGAAACTAGTGTCCAAAAGTTAAACATATTTGTCAAAGGTCACATGACCAGTAGGCAGGCCTAGCACTCAAGCCCATGTGTTAACCACTATATGCTAAAGAACTCATCTATTACAGGTGTTGAGTTGTACAATAAACAAAGAAAACACAGCCAGACATGGTGGCTCATGCCTGTAATCCAAGCATTTTGGGAGGCCAAGGTGGGCAGATCACCTGAGGTTGGGAGTTCGAGACCAGCCTAACCAACATGGAGAAACCCCGTCTCTACTAAAAATACAAAATTTTTACGGGTGTGGTGGTGCATGCCTGTAATCCCAGCCACTAAGGAGGCTGACGCAGGAGAATCGCTTGAAACCAGGAGGCGAAGTTTGCAGTGAGCCGAGATCATGCCACTGCACTCCAGCCTGGGCAACAAGAGTGAAACTCCATCTCAAAAAATAATAATAGTAAAGAAAGAAAACACACACTCTTACACACACAACATTTTTTCTTCTAAAGAAACATAAAAATATTATTACTTAGAGGGAAGCTCAGAATTCAACTAGGCTAATACACCAAGGTTTGGTGGCCCACCCTGTGGCTTACTGTGTTAGTCTTAGGTCAATAAGTCAGGCTTGTTGATTCTCTGGTTCTTTATCTGTAAAATGTGGATAATGCACAATAACTACTTCATTGGCCAAGAGATCATTTAAATAAAATATGGTACCTACAGTTTGGAGTTCTGCTTGTTTCTCTCTCACTTTACTCCCTTTCACCTGGCACATCTATGCAAAAGTACCCTGTGTGACTCGAATGAAAGCAGAAGGCACCATTTGGGGCTGTTGTTGATGCTTATTTAATCAAAATATCTGCTATTCTTAATTGACAAATTTAACAAAGGAAGTGATAGACTGAAAACTCTAAAACACTGATGAAAGAAACGGAATAAAACACAAATGGAAAGATGTTTTGTGTTCATGGATTGGAAGAATTAATATTGCAAAAATGTCCACACTACCCAAAGTGATCTACAGATTCAGTGCAATCCCTATCAAAATTCCAATCAAATTTTTCACAAAAATGGGAAAAACAATCCTAAATTCATATAAAACCACGAGAGACCTTGAATAGCCAAAACAATTCTGATCTTTTATTTGCCATGTAAGAAGCCATTTCTTGTGTCAAGATGATAGATTTCTAAAGAAACTATTGAAATAAGTTAATACACATTTGACCAAACTTGCTATCTTTTCCGTTTAGATTGGTTCCTGATTTTTTACCAATGACCTTTCATTCACCATAAGAGTTGAATAAACCCTGGACTTTCCCAGATTAAAAACACACATAAACCTGGAAGCAGCCACCACAAAATATCACTGTGTAAACATGATAAAATGCAGAAGTAGATCATTTACATTCAATGAGTAACAAGGTATTTGCAGGAATTAGCTGTCCTTGACCAGCCCAATTCTGTTCATATGGCTTATGCTTTCACTTTATTGATGCCTATAAATAAACATTTCTTGTCTTAATGTGTCCTGGTTCAGCATTCAGCACACAAAGGGCTGTATTTTATAGCTTTGGGCTACAACTCAACCTCCAGGGAAACTGTGTGATTTCTTTCCTATTGCTCAGCTTGGCATCTGCTATGGAGGCCTGCATCCCTGAAACTCTCAATTAAGATCAATAATTTGCTGCGTATGAGCCAGTTATCCACAGATTAGCTCTCTGAACCTTCTGTTCCTTTCGGCCATCTTTACGGGGTTTTCATTACTTTGGAAAGTAGCTATTGTTCCGGAAAAAGAAATGAAACTAATAGCTGTAAGAGCAGAGGTTTGTGTGGGTGGCAGGGAGGGAGTAGGTCTAGAGATAGTTTCTGGTTTTGCCCCTGGATAATCAGGAGTTAAATAAAAAGTGCAAAGGCTCCCATGCTTATATTTTTTAAAAGACTTAGATCAGCAAAGATGACGGTAAACTGTACCTACTTAAACTTTACTAAAGATGGAGGTAAAGTCTAAGCAGAATTTGGAAATACCCTAATAGCTCTTGATTCCACACATGGGACACTTACACATCCCACATATGGTGCTACTTGCCTGATAAGCATTGTCTCATCTAAGTCTTACATATCCCTGTGAGGAAGACATTACAACATGGATCTTAGAGGTAATAATGTTGAGGTTCAAAGAAGTCGAGCAGCTACCCAGAGACACACGATGAGTGAGTGGCAAAACAGAATTGTCTACTCCCAGAACCAGGCTCTTAATCACACTGATGCTATATATAGTCATCTTAGTAATCCAATCTTAGTCAAATCCACATTCTAGCCCCAGTGAAAAATGGCTCAATTTATACAATGTGCTGTTCTTACCCAGTAGTAAATCAATGGCATTAACTAAGTTTACCTGGTTGTAATTTCCTACATATATAGCATTTTCCAGTTTTATTTGGGGGATTAAAATTAAAGGAATTCCTTTGAGAACAACTATGAAAGGTTAGATATTTATTTTTTTAAAAATAGAGATGGGTCTCACTACGTTGCCCAAGTGGGCTCTGAACTCCTGGGTTCAAGAATCCTCCTGCCTCAGCCTCCTGAGTATCTGGATGTACTTCATGGCACCAGGCAAGTATTTTTTTAAGAAGCTAATATATCTATCAGACAGAAGGACAATCAAGAAGTAGAAGACATAATTTCTGTTATAATGCATTTATTCAACAAATATTTACTGAGCACCATTTTTTTTAAAGCAGGTCTTGTTTAGACACAAGAAATGAAATAGTGTATATGACTGACTTACTACACTAACAACAACAACAACAACAACAACAACAAAAACACCTGTAACTCTGTGAGGAAAGCAGTTCCTAAGAAATAAAGCAGCATACAATCTGAGAACAGCCTTGTATATCACATAAGTAGGTGATGGAGGTGACAGGTACTTAATCGAAGTTTGGCCAACAGGGAAAAATATTGGAAATAGGTGACTCCTGCACTGACTCATCGAAGGCAAATACAGATCAGTCAAGGGATGGGAAAGGTGAGAGGGGAAAAACAAATGGATTGGTCTAGAAAAAGACTGAAAGCTCTATAGCTGTAGAGAAACAGCAAAAGTAATTTAGTAATGATTATAGATCAATGGCCTTAAATTTGAGAAAATTAGAATAATCTGAGGAGCTCTGAAAACTCTCCAGTGCCCAGGTCGTACTCCATATCACATCAGAATTATCTAGAGGTGCGATGCAGATATCAGTCATTTCTAAAGCTCTCTGGCTGACTTTAATACGCAGTCAACTTTAGGAACCAGTAGTGTAGGGCAGTAGTTACCAAAGAACAGCCTAGGAACAGCTAATATCAGCATCAACTAAAAATGCAAATCCTATGCACAGTATTGGAGGACAAATCACAGAGTCGTCAAAATGTAGATTGCTGGACCCTACTCCCAGAGGTTCTGATTTAGCAGGTCTTGGGTAGGGCCTAAGCATTTGTATTCCTAATGAATTTCCAGGAATTCATTAGGAATGATGCTGATGCTGCTGGTCTGGGAACCACAATTTTAAGAATCCCCCCAGTCAAATGCTGCTTCTCAAACTCTTATGTGCATATGATCACCTAGGGATCTTATTAGAATGCAGATTCTGATTCAGTAGGTCTAGGGTGGGCCTGAGGTCTGTGTTTCTAACCAATTCCTTGATGATCCATGCTGCTGCTCCCCAGACAACACTTTGAGAGCAAGAGGCCAAATAAGGAGAGAGGAAGATAAAACTGTATCATGAGGAGCCTGATAATGTTCAGAATAATTTCAAATCAGTTTTAAAAAATAAGGTAAGTCATGACGTGTTCAGTCTTGACTGGTTTCTCCTGTCATTCGGCTTTGCCTTCCACAGCATCAATTTTAACTTATTAAGGTGGTGGCCAAGAATACTCAAGGCTACATTTTTGTTGTTGTTGTTTACCTCAGCATGAAAAGAGAGAATGCTCTTATTCATGGAATAAGCTTCCTCACTTCGGTCTTAGATTGGCTCAACTTAGATACCATATCCACAGCTCTACCAGTAAATGTCAGCAGGCAAATGTTCAGCGTTAATTGTCTCAGCCCAAGTTTCCCAAATCAATCATTGACAAGGGGCATAGCAGGATTGTCTGGACTAAGCAGGAGCTGCCTCTGAAGCAAGGGCCAATTCCTAAAACCACTTTACTGCTATACAGTAGGAAGCTAGAATTGGCAAGGAATGCTCAGGGGTAAATCATAAAGAGCAACATAAAGCATGAATGTCTTGGTAAAGTATTTTTTCTTCCTAAGAACTATTGGGTATCATTGAAATATTTTTAGTGGAAAGGTGGTAATATCAGAAGTGACTTTGAAAAGAACACTTGGGTCTTGGAGTCAGTAACTTGTAGAGGGGCAAGAAAGCCAATAAGGAAGATATTACATTTTTTAAGTAAATGGTGGTTTCATCTTAAACCATGGCATTGCAAATGGAAGAATCTATAAGACTAGGTAATAATTTTCTGTGAGTTAAAGAAAGATAGGACTTGAAGATTGCTCATATGTTTCTGACTTTTATAAGAAACACAGAAGGAGTAAAAGTTTTTGGCTGGGGTGAGAGGAAAGGGTGGGGATGGAGCAAGGGAGTAAGCTGGGTGGAAGACAGTCGGTTCCATTTTAAGCATGACATGTTTGAAATGTCTAGGAGACTTGCAGGCAAAATTTTCCACAAGCAGTTTGAACTACTTATATAAATCTGAACTTCAATGTAAAGAACAGGGCTGGAAATTTAGAATGAAGAGTCTATTTTATAGATAGTGATGTTGAGTGTGAAAGAGGCCAAGAAAGATCTGTGGAGAATCCCAGCGTTCATGGGGAGGTCCAGAAAATTGGATATTCATAAAAGAGACCAAGAAGGACCAGGTAGAGAATCAGAACACAGGAGAATGGAGTGTTGCAGGTGCTAACGGAGGAGTTTCATGAAGGACAACAGAAGTTCATGGTAGAGAATGTTGCAGAACACAATTTAAGTACAGAAAATTGTTCAGGAAATCTGGCCACCATACCCTAATTGGATAATACATATTGAACTGGATGGACTTAAAGTAGAGGTGAGGGATGAATGATTTGAGGTCGTGCAGCTTGCAGGTATAGAGAATCTTTCTGTGTCCATCAGCAGTGACAGGCTGTGACTTAAGGGGAATGTGGGATTTCTTTTTTATTTTTATTTTTTCATGTTTTTTAGAAAAAAATAAATAGAACTTCTAACAATCATTATACTATTGCAGTGGTGTTCAGGAGCCAGCTCATGATGGCTTATGAGAGGACAGATTTCATATCTTACCAATTCTGTGTGAAGAAACATCACACTGGTAGCTTGAAATTAGCCACGGTAGGAGTATTTTCACCCCAGAAATTGGCAAATGCTACACATCAATGCTTCTTTCTTCTGGAGTACCAATTGCTAAGTGTTTACCAGCACAAAGCTGCCTATAAGTAAAATTTTAGAAGCTTCAATGGATATTTTTCATATTTTTTGCTGCCCAGCTTTTCAGCTTTTCTTGTTATTTGAGAAGCTCTTGATTTCAAAAATCCTGGGGAGGGACAGAGCCCCTCTTCCACTTCCACAGCTGAAAAGATCCATGCCCTGGCTGCCAGGATTAGGACCACCATGCCATTCCCTTCTGGATTTTGATTCTGAAGAAAATAAGATGCATCAAAAAGGACAGTAGAGGATTCCTTTCAGCAGGGGAGGTAGCACGACGTGGTGTTGAGTGGCAGTGGTACAAGGAGATGCTTATTGCAGCAGCAGTGTCCATGCCAGATATTTGAGTTTGGCTATGGCCATGACTTTCACGTCTCCCTTGATTTTTTTCTTACAAGCCTATATCTCTGACTTTCCCTTTCATTTCTAAGTGATTCTATATCCCCTCAATGTATTTTTTTTTCCTTTATATGTACATGTAGTACATTAGTAAATAAAACAGATGAACATCATCTTGCTTGGATCCCAAACTCTGATTGCTAGCAAGGCATTCTCTACAAAGCTCAAAGATGTCTGCAGTTGTTACATCACAGTTGGTCCTCTAGGAAGCAGGCCCTGAAATGGAGTTTGCTTGCAGAGGATTTATTAAGAAGTGTCCTTGCATCAACACCAATCAGAAGATAAAGAAGGAAGCAGGATTGGGCAAGGGAAAAGTTGAACTGTAAAGTAGGTACAACAACAGCTTCAGCCAAGCCAAGGGAGATATGGAGTTAGAATGGCTCTTTGGAGTTGTCCCAAAGCTGGGCCAAGATCTTTCATCATTGATGTGGCGAGCTCAGGAAAGGTGTAAACTTGCACCAAGTGGCTCTCTGCAGCGAAGGCAATCCCTAAAGGGGGATATGAGCTGAAGACTGTCTGCTGATGGTGCTCCCAGCAGCTGGGGCAACAAGCCTGTCCTTAAAGGGGGATCTGGGTGACACATCACAGTGTCCTTACACACTGTTCTATTCAACATTCCAAACAGTTAAACAGTTAACAAACAAGAATAAGACATGAGATATAAGGATTAGAAAAGTAAAAAAAACAAAATTCTCATTTGCAGCCAATAAAATTGTATACATAAAAAGCCAAGACATTCCAGAGTCAATACAACTTTATAAGATTACTTGGTAAGTACCAACATGTAAAAATCAATATTCTTTTTTGACATCAGTAATAACCAAGTAAAAATCATAATGGAAAGATCCAATTTACAATAGCAATAAAAGCTCTAAATAGATAGCAAGGAATAAATTTTAAAAGGATATTAAAATGATGTTAAGGATCATTATGAAGAAGTTTAAGAACATTACTGAAAGATATGAATGAAGACTTACGTAAATGGAAAGATACCCCCATTTTCAAAAAAGGGAAGACTCAATAACTTAAAGATGCCAATTAGTCTACCAACTCAATGCAACTGCAGAGTCCCAACATACTATTCTCACTAGACTTCATAAATTGGTACTGAAATCTACATGAAAGAAAAAAAGCCTAATAATAGTCAATTCCAGTTCCAAAAAAATGAAAAATTTATCACAAATAGTAGACTTGGAAACTGAATACAAACAGTTTCACTGAAGAATCCATAGATGTAAAATACTAACAATAGATGGGGAAAATATATTTTCTACATATAGACAAATTATTATATAGACATATTTTAAACATCACCTATAAATCAATAAGAAAAAGACAAACACACCAACAGAAAAATAGGCAAGCTGTGTGAACAGGCAATTTACAGAGGAAAAAAAACAGAATGAAAAAATATATATTAAAAGACATTGTTCTTCACCAGTAATTGGGGGTAAATCAGAATCAAAACAATATAAAACACAAGTTTACACCTGGATTGGGAAGAATAAAAAAAAAAAAAAAAAAAAGTCTGACAATACCACATGGTATTAAGTAAGCTGAAAACAAAAATCCTTCTTACTATGGAGAAGAAATAGGTATAACTATCTAACAAAGCTCAAAATATACACAGCCTCTTACCCATATATTCTACTTCTCACTTAGCCTAGAGCTGTAGCTCTCATCTGAAGCTGCTCATTAGAATTACCTGTGAGGCTTTAAGAAACAGCTCTGGAAATTCTATTTTAATAGGTCTGGGCTAGAACCCTTGAGGACTGATGCCCTGGAGAAACTATCACACATGTGTGCAAGAAGACAAGGAAATGTTTGTAAGAGCAAGCAAACAAAATGGTTATAACAAGGAAATGTCTAAATAAATTGTGACATGTGTGGATGTGTACTAAGTATTTATGTATATGTGTATACACAGACACACATAAATCAGAGAAAAGAGAGCTGAAGCGTGTTACATGTTAATGGAAAAATGGAGAGAGCCAAGAGAGGTAGAAGTTATACAAGAGAAGGACTGACTGATGAAGCCAGGTTCCTGATGTGGGAGGACACAAGAACTGCTTTGGAGAACGCAGCCAAAGCACAGGTGGAAGATTTAGTCTCCAGAAGATTTAATTCAGCAAGAGGAGAGCATTTCTTCTACTTGACAAGTGTCAAAGAGTCAAAAAAAAATAGGGAACTGCATTCATTCATTCAAATAGCTATTCATGGAGCACCTGGAGGTAAGTGTGCAGTGAAGGTTTGGGAAGTGAGAATGAAGAGATTCTGTCTGGGGTGGTCCATTTTCTCAGCACGTCTTCTGCTGAGGGGTGGGGAGAAGCAGTAAGACAGTTAGCAACAGTGTTTCTAGAACTCAAGTGTTTTTCATTAATTTTATTGTTTTTCAGTTTATGTGTTCGTTAACCCAATAAAATTGTTTTCATTTTTAAAATTAACCTTCTGTTTTTAATTTTTTTCAAGTCCAGAGCCAAGTTTGTTTTGTTTTGTTTTTTACTTGAACAGCTGGCATTTTATAAACTATTGACAAGATAATCGTTTGCAAAGGAATCCATTTCTGTATGTCTCACAACATCAGACACACAGATGCATCTTTGAATAACACTACTCAACTAGACCTCATAGTTCCTTATACAATGACTTCACAATTACTCGTGGACAAAAACAAATTTATGTTTGGAATAGTACTGACATTTTCAGCTTTATTGGCATTTAAAAACGGAAACAAAGCAATTGAGTGTAAGTCAGAGGCAGAGTCAAGATGAGAAACTGCACTTCCTGACTCGAAACTGAGGCCATACATCTGTTCCCAAGGGCAGACACAAAGGTTTGAGCTCTCTGAATAGAGCAGCCAGCAGCTTATGGATAGAATATAGTAAACAAAAGGCCCGATAATATGACTGCAGCATTTGAAGGCCCCCAAAAATGAGCAATTGAGCTCATTTTGGCATCAGCTACTTTACAAGAAAAGAAACTGTGAGAAAAGGGAGATCTAAAACTGTTCTTTCACTGGAGACCTATTATCAGTTGCACACACAGTTATTGAAGTTGCACTTACATGCTACACCTGCAGCATTGTGTGAGATAATTATTTTATTCTTTGCACATTAGAACAAACAGACCTCCCAGAGAGTAATGTGCATTCTTATTTTTTTAATGGATTTGTGGACTCAAAGTATTGAATACCAAATTTTCTGTGGGTTACTGAAAAGGCACAGAGGGATTCTACAACAAATTGGTTGTCAGAGTCCAGGCGCCTGTATCCAAGGAAATGGACTTAATTTAATCCAGGTGACTGGCTATTCAACAAAATCTTTTCTTAATGAATGGTACCTTGACCTCTACTTGTGGAGTCTCTTTCATGATCTACATTTCTTGCATCTAACCAGTCTTATTTTCCCACATGACTTTCCACAGTTTTACTATGATAGAACATCTATTAAAGACACAAAAGTTCCTTTGATTTTCAGTATATCCAAGTGACCAAGAAGAGGTAACTATTCTCTGTACTAGTTTTGTAAAGATAATTTTTACCCCAAAATAAATATTGTGAAAGTCAGTTCTTAGATTCTCAAGAATTTCAGTAGCAACACAGTAGCGACAAATATTAAAATAGGAAAATGTTTTCCATCTCAAATGTGGAAGGCAGAATTCTCAAAATGGCCCTAAGGATTTCTTACCACTGGTATATACACATTATCCCAGTTATACAGTCCAAACAATAATCTAGGCACTACCGTGAAGGAATTTTTCAGATATAATTCAGTCAGTTGACTGTAAATTAGAGAGATTAGCCTGGCAGGGCATGATCTTACTAGGTGAGCTCTTAAAATAAGTCAGAGAGATTTTTCTATTGGCCTTAAAGAAGCAAACTGTCACGTTGTGGAGACGGCCACGTGGCAGGGAGCAGTGTGGGAAGGGGGTTCTGGTAGCTAAATGCCTCAGTACTAAAACCATAAGGTCCTGAATAATGCCAGTGAGTTTGGAAGAGAATCCTGAGCCTCTAATAATATTACAGCCCTGGCTGACACCTTCATTTCAGCCTGTGGAGTCCCTGAGTAGAGGACCCAGGTAAGCCATATCCAGACTGCAGACCCACAGACACCATGAAATAATAAATTTGTGTTGTTCTGAGCCACGAAGTTTGCAAGATCTTGTTATGTAGCCCTAGAAAACTAATATGCGAAGTGAGTGCAAATCTACCTTCTTAGCTTGAAGGTAGAATATTAACTTTTTACGTGGTCTTCCACTTCCCAGAGCATGTGGAACCAGCCTCAGTATAAAACACCCTTTTCAGAGACAGCAACTTCCAGTGATTATTCATATAGTCCTGTTAAATACCTGAATGAGAGAAATGATAGAGAAGATCGTCTAAGACAGAATTCTCAAGTTTTTTCCTACCTGAATGCACGTGATGGATGAGATTCGCCTTTATGATATTCTTCCATGACAGTATCCAGTTCAATTCCCATGCATAGCCTGAAATTATACCCCTTCCTGTCTCTGATTAACAAAGCAAATGATTGAAAGCATCATTATAATAGTGGTAATAATCTTGAATCCACTTTCATTTATATTTAAAGTAATTTGTTTTCAATTTTTGGAACTTTTGCTGCCAATACACTTGTGACAGACTTCACAACTAATGGGTTCTTTATCAAAGTTGAAAGCTGCTTGTGCCTCCTTTTCTTTCTTACATTCAGTGAAGATTGAGAAGTGTTTGTGTAAAGGACTGTAGTAAGTACTATAAAAGTGGCTTCCTATGTTTGTTATCCAAAAATATCCCTACTAATTGGATCAAGAAAACCTGTGATTACCAAGTCCTTTCCCACCTATAAACCCCTTACCACATCTTTCTTAACTTTCTAGGCATTTCTTCTTCTATCAAAATGCAAGTGGGCAGCCAGTCGCGGTGGCTCATGCCTATAATCCTAGCACTTTGGAAGGCCAAGGCAGGCAGATCACTTGAGGTCAGGATATTGAGACCATCCTGGCCAACATGATGAAACCCCCTCTCTACTAAAAACACAAAAATTAGCTGGGCGTGGTGGCATGCACCTGTAATCCCAGCTACCTGGGAGGCTGAGGCATGAGAATCGCTTGAACCAGGGAGGTGGACGTGCAGTGAGCTGAGATTGCACCATGCACTCCAGCCTGGGCAACAGAGCGAGACTCTGTCTCAAAACAAACAAACAAACAAAAACAAAAGAAAACAAAACAAAACCATACCAAAAACACAAGTCAGCAACTTCAGGCCAAAAGCCTCTTGAAGCTTCTCTTATTTGTCCCCAGAACTTGCACAGTACTTGATAAATATGATTTTGAATGAATAACTGAGTGGCTAATGGAAAGTGTCCTCTCCCCAGGAAGGTCTATTCAGAGATTTCTGAACACGGAAGAGAGCTAGTTATAACCTCTTCACCTTTTTCTTGTGAACTCAAGAGTTGTCAATGGAAGGAATAAGAATAGCAGAGTACTTTCAGAGCAGAGGGCTGCCAACCAGAGGATTGCTCTAAGTGCAGTGGTGTCTTGTCAGTCCCTGGATAGCAAGAGGGAACTGGGTGATTAGGAAAGGTCATTGGGAGGAGACAATAGGAAGTGGAGGGCTGTTCTTTCTCCATTCAGGTGCATAGATTTAAGGTCTGCTGAGGAGCTAGAAGGATCACAGCCCAAAGGTTGGGTTTGAGGACATGAAACCTGGCTGGAAGAAAATCAGACATGAACATTGGCTGGAAGGAGCATGTTTCAACGTCTCATCCACCAGTTGTTTCCTCACTGAATCACTGGGTCACCCTTCAAGTAGGGGCGTTTGGAGCTGGGAGAAACCCTAAAGAAAGTTTTTTTTCAATGAGGATCCTGGCTCCATAAGCCTCATTTTTTACAAATGCCACTGGAGCCAAACTCTAGGGGCAGGGCGGGTTTAACCCCAATCTCCCAAATCCCACATCCTGGGTTTCCGAAAATGGGGCGTGGTCCACATGTAGCAGAGGAGGAGAGAAATACAGCCCCCAGCTTGTCTGGGACAGGATAGGCGTGGTCATTGCCGATTGCAAGTGGCAAGTGAAGTGCCTGGGCGAGGTCTGAGCAGAGGGAAGGGGATGGCCCAGGTGAGAGACTCGAGGCAGAAATTAGGGAGTGGCCGTGGTCGTTTTAGAAAAGCAATCAGAGTGAATAGGGCATAGCTGTGGGGACAGGCGTGACATGAAAGAGCATAAGGGCCAGTCAGGGAAGAGACCTTGGAGGAAGAGAAATGCAGGGTGCCTGAAGGGGACATGCTAAAGCCAAAGCACATTTGCCCCCTCCCAGCGGGTAGGGGAGTGGTGGAGGCGGCCTCTAATCCCAGAGGTGTGGCCTGTCAAAGAAGGCGTGGTTATGACAGAGCACAGAGAGCGTGGCTCTAGGAGCAGGACCCTGCCCACAGCTGAGCTCAGAGGCCCCAGTCTGGCCACTAGAGTGCAATGGGAGGTAAGGAGTAACAAGGAGAACAAAAGCAGCTTTGTCCTGGTGGTAATGGTGGGGCCAAGGCAGAGTACAGAGGTTTGGCCTGGAAAAGAGGGGCATAGTGGTGTGGGCAGTTGCGGCCCTGCCAGGAAAAGCGTGGCTCTGTGGAGTCAAAGGGCCTGGTTTCAGGGCGTTGCCATGAAGAGGCGCAGGGATTTAGTGAAGTCATGGCCTAAGCCAGATTGGAGAGGGATGGGTGGCTTTGAGGGATCGTGGCCCAGACGGAACACAGGGGTGTAGTTATAACGGACCAGATATGGCTTCCGCAGGAGGAACCACACCAAGCACAGAAGGCCATTGACTTATGTGTCTGCCACACTTCTTTGTCTCTCCAAAAAGTCCCTGCTTCTTCCACAGTATCCCAGAAGCCTCTGTTCCCTCCCATAATTCCATGACTCTCCCACAATTCTAAGCGACTGTGATGGAGTGCAGCAGTAGGCCCATCGATAACCGGGAATGTGGCTCCAGCAAGAGAGGCGTTGTCGGACAGGAGGGGGCGTGGTCACGAAGAAGCAAACATGGTGTGTCCTCGGAGAGAGGGGCAGGGCTCTGCCAGACCGTGAGGGCGCAGCCAGACCTGACAGGGGCAGACCCAATAGAAAAAGCAGGTGGAAGAGCACAGGGTGAATTCTCTATCTCACTGTACCTTCTTTCCCACAATTCACTATCTCACAGTATTCTGTCCTGACCCACAATTCTGTTTTCTCCCACAATCCTGTGCTCTCCCACAATCTCGTTCTCTTCCATAATCCAGTTTTCTCCCACCAACCTCAGTGCTCTCCCACAGCCTTCTCTGCCCTTCTACAACCCTCCCTGCTCTTGCAGCCCTCCATGCCCTCCCACAATTCTCTGTGCCCTCCCACAATCCTCCATAATCCAGTGAACCTCCATGGTCTCCCACAATTCTCTTTGCTTTTCCCAGAATTCTCTGCTTTCTCCAACAAGGCTCCATTCTTTCCCACAATTCCCTATCTCTCCCAGAATTGTTTGTTCTCCCCTTTAATTGTACGTCTTCCACAATTCTCTATGGCACCTCACTAGGGGTTGTGACTCTAAATGGAAAGTGTGGCTTTGGAATTGCGTAGGAGAGTGGCCCTAGCAGAAGAGGCAGGTTTTCAGCGTTGCAGGGTAGGGTGGAGGAGCGTGATAATCTTGAAGGGGCGAAGGTGGCTTTACCAGTTCAGAGGAAGTGCTCAAAGCTGAAAGGAATCCATCTTCCCTCCCTTTCTCCCTCCAACCCTCTTTTCCTTCCTCTGAAAGCTTTTGAGGAATAAATCAATCCTTCCTTCTATCCACCCAGGTGTTCTAAAGTCTATTCTTTTTGTATTTGATCTTGAAAGGCTGTATATCTGAGATCATAGGATCACTTCTATATTTAATGTAATTAGGCCCAGACTTTTCAGAGGAATTGAGGTTGTTCTTCGAATCAGCTGTATGGAGACTGCGCATTTGTGGGAATACTGTTGTTGAAGACAGATATTTTTTCTCTTAACAAATATCTATTGAGTACTCTATGCCAGGCACTGAGTTAAGTGCTAGGGACAAGCTGATGAATAAAACACACTCTTATGTAAGAAAGTATGCTGTGATATATAGTATGAGTTTTCATAGAAGCACATTAAGGGTGCCATGGGTGACCTTAATCAGCCTGGGAAGTTCGGGCATGTTTGAACTCTCTTGAAGAAGCAGTATTAAGTGGGAAGATTGAGAGGGGGCAGACAGTGAGGAATGATAAAGGGAATTTGGAATGCAGAGCATGAAGGCACACTAATGTTAACTATTCAAGGATGGTTAAGTGGATCAGTGTGGCTGAAGAATAAGGAAAGCCTAGTGGTGAGTAGTGGGAAATGAGACTCCAGACATGGATAGAGGTATGTGATCTTCAAGATAATAGGGAGTCATTGAAAAATTTTATTCAGGAGCTAGGCACAATTATATGTATTTTAATTATACAAAGGTCGTTTCTGAAGAAGTTTAGAAGATAGGTAGGAAGGGATAAGACTGTACTGAGATAAATTGGTTATAGGGTGAGCCCCACACTTTATGTAGGAAATGTTGAAATCCTTAACTTCATACAGTGCAGCAGTGAATTGTATGAAGAGAAGAGGCGTTTAAGATATTCAGGGTAGGCCGGGCGCGGTGGCTCAAGCCTGTAATCCCAGCACTTTGGGAGGCCGAGACGGGCGGATCACGAGGTCAGGAGATCGAGACCATCCTGGCTAACATGGTGAAACCCCGTCTCTACTAAAAAATACAAAAAACTAGCCGGGCGAGGTGGCGGGCGCCTGTAGTCCCAGCTACTCGGGAGGCTGAGGCAGGAGAATGGCATAAACCCGGGAGGCGGAGCTTGCAGTGAGCTGAGATCCGGCCACTGTACTCCAGCCTGGGTGACAGAGCGAGACTCCGTCTCAAAAAAAAAAAAAA